>NW_007250891.1:690838-736809 GCF_000164805.1 Carlito syrichta | reverse complement strand
GGGCGCGCAAACAGCTTTTTAGCTCTCGCCGAGTGTTGGCAGCCCAACTTTCTCCGGGGCCGTTTGTGGCGGTGGGCGGAGGCGCTCGTGCCCACCTGCGGCGGCTGCCGCCTGCGCCCGCGCCCGGCGTCCCTGCACCGCGCAGCGCAGCGCAGCGCAGCGCAGCGCAGGTGTGCCCGGATCATAGGTAACCGAAGCCGCCGCTCGGTGACCCTATCCCGGGCTGTGCGCCGGGGAAACTCCGGAGCCTTTTGAGATAACGAGCTCCCCTTACTAGTCCAGTTAGAAATTGTGTTTAGAAGCTGCTTCCGTTACCAGGCGGTTTCGGGAAAACTGGAGATGCTTTCAAAATGACGCGGAGAACTTTATAGTTTTACCCTAACCCTAAAGAGGCATATGCACGTTTTGACCAAAAAGGATCTTTCTTCAAAAAAAAAAACAAAAACAAAAGTGTGTATGTGCTGTAAAACACTCGAAAACGAGTTTATTTACGTTCTGGCTTTACCCCCAAAGGATCTAACTTGGCTTACAAAATACACAGAATATAACAATATTAGAATGGAAGAAATTAACATCTTTAATTGTCTTGTTAATAATTTTAAAAACATCTGTTTATGTACATTTTCTGCTCTCTGAAAGAGAGCAGAAATCTTTCTTACATTTTATTTTTTGTGAACTATCGTATGTCAGACCCTGATTTTCATCTTATACAATGCCCTTTGTTTTTGCGTGTGCATTGTCCTGTGGAATCAAGTTTTCTGTCCCAATTAATTGCTGAGGTTTACTGAGATTTATTCTGAAGAATGTTATTTTAAAAGCCAGTTTAATGGTTTATGGAATATTGTGGTTAACCGTGTTTCTCTCTGGAGACGCTGGTGTGTTTCCAATCCCTTTATGGCCTTACTTGAACTGATAATATTCCTGTAGGTCTTGAAGTAACCTAATTTTTACCAACTTGAATTGTACAGTTTAATTTAGTAGGGAAGAAAAAATAGGAAAACTTTTTGCATACTTTCTCCATAGAAGTTAGTGAAGGTATAATCATTCGAATTACAGATGACTTTTCTGGAGTTCAGTAGTGGTGATGTGCAGAAAATAATTAACAGTAATATGTACATTTTTTGATGTAATATTAATTGCAAATTAATTCTGTCCTGCTACTAGTTTGAGGGGGCCAGTATTTCTCCATGTCCTACTTCTTCCAAGAGTGAAATGAGTAAATGGGGTTTTTTATACAATTCTTGGACAGAAATATTGTAAACATTACAAGAACAGCTCAAGTTTTTGATAGAAAATGGTCTGTTAAACTTGAATATTACAATAAATACTACTCTCCTTTTGTAAATAGCATTTGTGTATAGTTTGTTTTTGAATTATTAGGCAATACTTTTAAAGAGTTGATGTAATTCTCAGAATCAGCCGTACAAGGTCATCTGATTTGTTTCTTTTCCTTAAGCAGAACTATTCCTAAGCCATACAAGAATGTTTTTAAAGACATCCAAGGACGTTTCAGTCTTTGTGATAATCTGTTCTCTGGTGGCATTTTTCGCTCTTAAAAAAGAAAGTGCTCATTTATTCAACAAATATCTACAGAGCCACCACTCTGTGCATTTAGGTGTGTCTGGTGGGAGAAAGTGGTGGTGGAATACAAAGATGCGGATGAGTTTGTCTATAGTCATTAAGGAGTTTGTATTCTTAAATCGGCTAAAAGCGTGCACAAATGCTTTATGACACAAGGAACATATGATGACTGCCTTTTGTTAATGGTGGAAGGAAGACTTCAGAATGGAAGAGTTTACTTTTATCTGGACATGGAACAGTAGAATTTGAATAGGATGAGATGATAGTGGTTGGGCTTTCCTAGGAAGAGAGTCTGGGAAGTGGAAAGTGCAGGGGAATACTATTGAAAGGCCAAGCTTCTAGCTAGAACAGATGTGTGCAAAGGAGAAAGGGCTAAAAAGGTAATTGGGACAAGATAGTAGAGAGCCTTGAATGTTAAGTTTGGCTTTATTCAGTAGGCCACAGAATAGACACTGATGTTCAGTGTCCTTATGATGGGGAGGGAAGGAGGGTGAATAACTAGAGTGCCTAATTGTGCTGGCATACCAATCTCCGGGAGAATACTGTCCTGACTGAATTAAGTTCTTGAAGCAGTCAATGGCAAAAGTGGTTTGTATGAATTACAGTCCATCCCTAGAACTTCCAAAGTGGAATAAGCAGGAGGGATGGGTATCTGAACAAAGTTAGTTCCATAACAAAGGGAGAAAGAGAATTGGATGCTTGATAAGTAACGAATAGCAGCAACCATTACAATGAAATAATATACCAAAGATAAACATAGAGGGTCTTTTAAATAAATGAAAGAACATGGATGTCAGGAAATTTCTGTTTTTGCTTTTGATAGACCTCTGTGAAATAGCTTCAAAGGGAATTTGAATTGAAAAGTTGATTTCTATGTAATTCTACCAGTGAGTTGATATATCTAAAGTGTTTCTTGTACTTGTGATTCCTTGACATAGAAGATAACATTCCAGAATTTGAAAAAATAGATAAAAATAAAGCAAACACATTATAAAATGAAAAAGCAAATCTTTTAAATGGTTGCATAATAAAAAATTTATTGTAAATCTCAATTACTCAGCTTTACATTTAATTATATAACTGTTTTGGAAGGATTCACTTTTTAGTAAAAATCTATAGTTTGACCTACATGAAAGGTGACAGCTATGGGGTAAAAATTTTAGAGAAGTTAAGCTTAATATGCTGTGTATTCAACATGGACTATTCAGGAAGCAGTTTATTAAATCGCCAAGCACTTTAAAAATATTATGCTTATAGAGCTGTTGTCAGACCCAAGGTAAGCGATTCAGTGGGTTTTGGCCTTCCCCCCCATTAACAGCATGCGGCGCATTTCTGAATGTGTTTTCACACTTTGATGGTGGAAGCATTTATAATGAAAATTCTCATTTGAATCTTCATACTTAAACCATGTGATTTAGTGTCAAATAAGGTGATGTGCTAGTGCACAAGATTCTTTAGTTGCAGTGAGTAATATAAAACAGGGGACAGACAGTACTTGCTGAAATGGGAGAAAGTTGGGAAAATTGTGGCCTTCCCACTAAAATTTTGTATCTATAACTTATTTACAGTAAGGATTCTAAATCTTTTGTTATCTAGATTAATGATAACAATTTTTTAATACTCTTTCAACCTTTAAAATATTTTAGGCCGCTTGAGGTAAGATTGCTGAATTTCTAGTTTGTAGTTTACTTCAAGTGAACACAATCTTCTAACTTTCTCCTTTGTTTGATGAAGACTAGTTGGCACTAACACATCTCATCCTTGCATTTTGAGAGTGACCCCTAGACGATCCAGATGATGTGAAATCCTCTCTTGATCATACTTGGTAAGCAACTGGCTTAAGAGAGGTTGTTGGTTCTTGGGTGGTACTCAAAAAGCCATCTAATTTGAACTGAGTTTGGTTTTAAAAGTGGAAAGCTAATTACTTTACTTGTCAGTTAAGCCTGTCTTACTAAACCGTGGAAGAGTTTTTTTTCTTTCTGTTAAAGTTTGGCTAATTGATTTTCTGTCTTCCAGTTTTCATACCACCTGAGAGAGAGACTATAGTAGTGGTTTGTATTTGTAATGGTTTTAAATTGTAGAAATGTGAAGTCAGCCAAAGAGAAAATTTAGTTGTTTCTTAATTTGCAAATAATAGACTCAACCAGTGATCTGCTGCTAATTCATTACTGCCATTATCAGTTACTATTTAGGTGCTATATGGTGCAGCCCTGCCTTATTGAGGAAGAATCATATTTTAATAACTATCACTTACATTTTTTATGTTTATATAGTAGGATTAAACCCATTCAAATTTGCCAGTGTGAAAAAAGTCTATTCAATAACAAATCCTTTGAAAAGTCTGCTTACTGGTTTGTATTTAGCAGTTAACTTCTTTGATCTTGAGGGAGAGATAAACTGACAGTATTAGAGGCACACTTTTATTTTATTTTATTTTATTTTATTTTATTTTTTTTTTTCACACTTTTATTTTAAAAAGCATTTCTGGAAAGGAGTTGAGATCCTAGAAGTACTGAGTTCAAGAGATTTTTGACCACATAGACTTCTTTGGAAGAATCCTCAGATAATTAGGTTAACATTAGGAGCCATTAATAATAGTGGATCAGGGTTTAGGGGTAGGGTGCATGGTTAAAGTATAATAGGTTTGTGGGATTGGAAAGTCAATGCCATATTTTCACTGAGGATAACAAATATGTAATAACACAGTGTGACCCTCTGAGTATAACTCTAATGTGGCCACGTTTAAGCCAGTCTTAAAATTTAGGCTCATCAGTTCAATATTTTTAAAAGGTGAAAAGAAGTGTAAATATTTACCAAGTCTGCTGAGAATCACAACAATGGAAACCTAACAATGTCCTAATTTAGAGAACCCCATTACCCACGTTTGCCTAAAGTCTCATTGTTCACAGCAGCTTTTCATGTAAAATCTCTCTTGTTTTCTCATTAATGTTGATTCTTTCCTCTTTCCTCTTCATTCTCTCCTTCCATTTTTGAAGAGGTTATATTTTTCTTCTAGTAGCATTATGTTCTTCTAAGGTAATGCATCTAGCCCTGTCTTCTTCCAGTTATTCAGGGTTGATATCAAAAAACAAAAACAAAAAATAGCCGGGTATGGTGGCTCATCTTAGCACTTTGGGAGGCCAAGGTGGGAGGATTGCTTGAGCCCAGGAGTTCTAGACCACCCTAGGCAGCATAGTGAGATCTCATCTCTACAACAAATGAAAAAATTAGTTGGGCATGGTGATAGTCCTGTAGTCCCAGCTACTCGGAGGCAGAAGTGAGAGTATTGCTTGAGTCCAGGAGATGAAGGCTGTGGTGAGCCATGATTGTGCCACCTCATTCCAGCTTGGGTGACAGAGTAAGAGCCCGACTCAAAAAAAATAAAACAAAAACAAAACCTTGAAGCTAACCAGGCAGATCCAGAAATCATCACAGAAGCTGGTGTGAGAGTGTGGAAGTGTGGACATAGTTAGATGCTAATATTTTCCCCTTGTTTCCTGAAGTTTTTTTTTTTTTAATAAGATAACTCCCTTCCCCCTCCTCCCCTTCTCTTCCCCTTCCCTCCTCCTCTTCTTCCTTCTCCTTCTCTCTCTCTCTCTCTCCTTATGTGTATATATTTTCCCCAAATTACAGTACCATGCCTGGAACTGCAATAATGGCTCAGTAAATACTTATGAATGATTGCTCACTAATATAGGTGGTACTTCTTTGTGCATACAGTACCTGAAAATAATATTTTTTCTTTTTTAAAGAAAAATATAATTTTTGCCTTTAAGGACTTGGTGTGACTATGTCAACTTCAACTAATTTTATTTTATTATAAAAATGTGAGGTACAAGTTAGGATTAGGTACCTAAGTAATGCATATGCAGGTGAAGTTTGGGCCTCCAACTGGTCCTCACTTTACCTGGTTTAGGATCAGGCACACTTTGTAGCTTCAACTGATGTTGAAACCTTTGTATATATTTTATGAAATAGATAATAGAGATCAATTTTCATAGTTTTTTCCCCCAAATCTCATGACTTCTTTGGAAGATTATTTAAAATTGCAATACTTATAGGTCTTTCAAAATTGATTTTTAATGATCTATAATCCTAAAATTTTAAAATTGTTCATTTTTAATATGGTTTTTTCTAAGGAATTTTGAAGATTTTGTTCCATGTGGTAAAGAATGATCTTGGACTTTTGACAATTCCTTTAGAACCTTGAAATTTACCATTTCCGTGCCTGATATTCTTATATTAGAGCTGGTCTCCCGAGAACAGAGATAATTTGTTAAAATAACACTTTAAAAAGTCTGAGCCCTCCTCTCTCTTCCCTCATCTCTATGTATAAAGTACTGGAGATTTTTTTTTTGTAGAAATAGGAGCATTAAGCACTATTCACCATAGCAAAAACATGAAACCAACTGTGCTGCCCATTGAAACTGGACTTGATAAAAAAAAAATGTTACATATACGCAATGGAATATTATGCAACCATAAAGAAGGACAAAATTATGGACTTCACAGCAACTTGGGTGGATTTAGAGTCTATAATACTGTTATCTGTCACAGAAACAAAGAATTGAGTACCACATGTTCTCACTCATAAACGGACCCTGAACATTTAACATAATACTATAAGAAAGGGATTGGCAGTCCTAGAAACTGCCAGGAGAGGAGGGGTCATAACATCAATAAGGGTACCTGATCTCAAACCAGGCAAAGTGGGGACCAAAAGGGGACCCAAATTTTACCTGTATGATGACCAGACTTGTATACCAAATCCTAAAGTGTACCACACAAAATAAAAATTAAAAAAAAAGGAGGAGGAGCATTAACTAAATCTATTCCTTACGAGGGCATTATAATCTCCCAATGGAGATTGACAGTTGTCTACCCCGTCTATTCTCTTCCTTTCTCTTAAAGTCTGCATATTTCCTTTCATAGTTTATCTGAGCTGTGGTTCATACCCTTATGGACCTTCCTCTCAGTTCACAGTATTGTTTATACAATCTCTCAAAAAGTCAAGAGTTGTCGACTAAACATAGATTAATCCTCAACCATGTGCTTAAAGATGACTTAAATGCCAGCAAACATCCAACATCAGTCAGACTACTTAATCTTTGTTTCTCTGGGCCAGGTCCACTACTATCAGTTATACAACTTCTCTCACCCTCCATGGGTCAAGATCATTTGGCAGAACACAAAATACATGGCAGAAACAGAGGTTGCAGTTCAGTAAACATCACTTCTTACAGTATATTCAAATCAGGTTAGCATTTTAGGCTTTCATGGTTAAGAAAGCTTGTAGTACGGTTCACTTATTCATATCGCCTGTGTGTAAATACTGATTGCTATGCTAGTTCTTGTTGGCCAAGATGTAAGGCAGTATGCAGAACATGTGAAAAATGTGTTAGACGTGTACTGAAAAGATTTTCAAATGTTCTGGCCTTAAAGATTATTTGGGTCTTTATTGAGGGCCACAAACAGCTTTTGTTTATATGGATTATGTCTACTGATATTTCCCATGTTACACTGTAAAAGTGAGAAAATTTAAAATACTTAAAAATCTTTATAGTCCATTTAAAACAAGACATTCATTGCATATTGATACAAATGTTTTTTATGCTAAGTAGCGATTTTTTTCCTCCAAAAACATATAATATTAGTGAGAAGAATGGCACTGTTTTACATTTTTGGAAATTTCTTAATGTATGACTCATTAGAAGACAGCTGGATTCTCCTGTCTGCATCTGCATCTCAGTTATTGTGATATGTTATCTTGATTTTGTTGAAATATGTGATGGCTATCTGGTTTCGCATGGATATGTAGTATTTTGATAGCATTTTCAAGTAATTTTGAATATTCTTCCTTGATATCCTACCAAAACATGATATATGGTAGTTTCTTAAATAATCGGTTGCAGCGCAAAATCGGACATCATGTCAGTAAACATTTCTTTTTATATTAAAATCCATTGGTTTTCTTGCACTTTGAATGGATCTTGTATTCATGCATGACTTTTTGTAACATTATGGTTGCTCATTGGGAAATATTTGTTCACTGTGTTATGTGGATCTTAAAGATGTTGATATATTACATGATATAATTTGAAGAAATCACAGTTATTTATATAACCACTGATCTCATAAGAACAGTCTTTAAGTCTTTAAGTATCATATCACAATACCAGATACAAGTTTTCAAAAAATCTGAATATTCTTTTGAAATGTATCATTGGCAGCAAACAACAGTCTGTTATTTCCATTGAATTGTTAGTCTCATATCGTTTCATTTTGAGAAAATGTCTGCTAAATACATAAGTTTGAATAACTGTAGTCTGTCTGTGAGTTGCTCTTTCTTTCTTTTTTTTTTTTTTTTTTGTTTGTTTTTTTGAGTTGGACTCTCACTCTGTCTCCCAGACCAGAGTGCAGTGGCCACTCCCGGCCACCGCAGTCTCGACCTGCTGGGCTCCGGCGATCCTTCCACCTCAGCCTTCCAAGTAGCCGGAATTACAGGCATGCGCTACCATGCCCGGCTGATTTTTTGATTTATTGTAGAGATGAGGTCTCACTGCCCAGGTGGGTCTCGAACCCGCGGGCCAGGCAGTCCACTCACCTCAGCCTCCCAAAGGTGCAGGATTACAGGCTGAGCCACTGAGCCGGCGAGTTGTTCTTTCAAGTAAACATGCTGATCCATGAAGGGAAGTGATGAGTTTTCTCAGCTTTGCGTTCAAGCAGTTGCACCAGTGTTTTACCTTGGGGTAAACATGTTGCTCTCATATGCAGCATAAGTGATTATGTTTTATACAATCCATTTTGTCACACAGAACATTATAAGAGGTCAAGATTTAATAAAATTATTGTTACTGCCTCATCAAAGACTTTCTTTAGTGAAACTGGATTTTCTTTTTAACTGAGTACATGATGGCGAAGACTATAGTGACTGCTAGAACAGTCGAGTGCCAAGGCCTTGACCTGCGATAAGGTGCTAGCAGTTTCACCCACCACTGCTTCTGTACCATCCATCCAAATGTCAACCCAAGGAAAAAGGCAAAACATTTTGCTATTATTAAGAAGAGTAGTTTTTACCACACAGACTTTCTAAAAGAGTCTTGAAGACCCCCATTAGTCCTTGGACTCCACTTGGAATGCTATTGTTCTGTAATGGAAGATTATACCTTTTTTTTGAAATTGCTTTAAAGACACATAGCCATACAATTAATCTGTACTATATAGCATGGCATTAAATTGAATATGCATTTATTATATTAAAATAGATAATGAACTCATTTAAAAATCTTTATTTTTATATTATAATTTAAAAAATCCCAAGAGTACATATTCTGGGCATAAAAATGCAAACATGACATGCTTAAGAAATGACTCACACCCTACCTCCACGCGCTAAATATTCTGGTTTTGTTTTTCATTGCTCCAGACTTTTTCTGATCACAAAGAAAACCTGCAAGTACATGTTTTTTTTAAAACAAAACCATACCATAAATTTGCTCTACAGTCTATTTTTTAAACACAGCGATTTAATATGGGCATCTTACCACATCTGTTACATGGATTTATCTCATTCTTTTTTTTTTTTTTTTTTTGAGTCTCACTCTGTCACCCAAACTGGAGTGCAGTGGGCGCTCCCGGCCACCGCAGTCTTGACCTGCTGGGCTCCGGCGATCCTTCTGCCTCAGCCTTCCACGTAGCTGGAACTACAGGTGCATGCTACCACGCCCAGCTAATTTTTTGATTTATTGTAGCGATGAGGTCTCGCCTGTCCAGGTGGGTCTCGAACCCAGGGGCTCAGGTAAATCTCATTCTTTTTAATAGCAGTTTAGTGTTTCATAGCAAGCATACCATAGTTTTTAGCCATTTCCCATTGTACATTTATGTTGTCTCTTATTTTTTGATATTCATGATGTAGTGATCATCTTTGTAAATTTGTATGGATATTTCTGTAGTCTAGTTTGCCTGAAGTGGAATTGTTTGGATATACACCCTTAAGATTTTTGGGGAGACAATAGTGAGAGAGGAGATAGTCAGAAACTGGTTAGACAAACAGAGAGGGAACGGTCTTGAGGAGAGGAGACTTAATACCTGTGGGAATGCCCCCAGCATCACCTCCAATATATAATTGTTGACTGAAAATGTGGTGTGTGTGGTTAAGAAAATCCTTTCATCCCAGGATGTACTGCTAAAAGAAACTTTTTGCTGCTTAAATGCAAGCGTAGTAGCTTAACTAAATGCCCTGACTTGAACTTGGCCTATTATAATATCATTAACATAGCATTAGCATTGAGGTTTTACCCTCTTGTGTGGGCTTTTCTGTGGTACTTATGGGTAATTGTTAAGATGGAGTAACTTTGGTCAAGGATCCGTATGCGCAATTAGAATTGGGTCTCAGGAAGTAAGGGGTGGATGAGATGTAAATGAGAGAAACGCCCCCAGAAAAGATAAGATAAAAACTACAAAAAAACCTAGTACTGGGTTGCCCATTTTGGGTCCCATCTCTTTTTCTGGAGAGCTTTGTTGCTTAATAAACTTATTTCACTCACCCTTTTGGTGTCGCGTTCCTTAATCTTCTTGGTCCTGTGACAAGAACCTGAGGTTGCTGATTTAAGCTGACAGTGGAGTTCAAAACTCCTGCAACAGCAACATTGTGTAAAAGTGAGCTTTGTATAGTCAGACATATTGGGTTTAAATTCTGGACTTGTCACTTCTCTGTCCTATGGCTTTGGGAGTGTTATTTGATGTCCTGAGCTTTTCGGTCTTATAAAGTGGAGGTGGCCTTCTTACTATGTTGAGAGGTTCTAAATCAAATGAAACCTGCTATCTCTAAAGTGTGTAGATGTATATATATATGGCATATAGCAAATAGTTAGTGGCTTTTTAAGTCAGGAGATGAGATTTTACTCAGGATATGCCGCTGTAGGTGTGACCTGGGCATATCATGTGATTCTCCACGCCTGCTTTCATTTGCAAAATGAGGGAATTAGATTAGGTAATCTCCTGTTCTTTTCCAGTTCTGTAATCTTGTAATTCTTTGACATGGTTTCCAGTATTGAGGATATTGATAATAAGATAAGCTGGAGATAATATGTGGCTGGTTTTAGCATGTTTATAAAACTTTCTCCAAAATCGTTATTTGACTTTCTTTCTCCCTCCCCCCACCAATATAATAAAATGTTATGGTAATTTGTATTCTAGGAATTAAAACCATCTCCATCTGTTGTAGAAAGATTATAAAAAGTGGTTCAAATATAATCTTATTTTTAAATTTTATTTTAAAATTGATTTCTGCTCATTTTGGCTTAGGTTATGTACATACCTACTTTTTCTTTTAAATCCTTTATCTCATAGACAGATCTTGTACATGTCAGGAGAGGGTCAACTCAAAGCAGGCTGTAAATATGACAATATCTTCTTTTTACCGCAATCACTATAATCTGACCCTTTAACTTGATTTCTGTGATCTTTCTTTGCTTTTCTCTGATAATGATTTTTCTTTGTATAAGACAAGCATAGGTTTCTAAATTTTATCTATGCTAGGTTACATGATGAATACAGACGTTTTACTAGTGCTATTATTGATTAAAAGCGAAAGCCTGTGAACTTTAAAAAAACAACAAGTTTTGGCAGGCAAATGGTGATAATTAAGCGGAAAGCTTTGGGGGAGTATGGTTAGGGCATATCTTGATTATGATTTTATGCCATTGATTTTATACTGTTGATAGTGTTTTTCAGATGTTCTTATTTTGCATTTTCATGGAAGAGGATGTTTTTATACAAAGCCAGGTGTTCTCTAAGATGGACAGTTAGTTTCGTTGACAGAACTAAAATCTGAGATTAAGAAACTCACTACCTACTATGTTAGCTTGGTAAGGAGAATTTGTTTTCAGATCACTAATTTTTTTCTTGAAACTGAGCTGTACTGATAAGAGATAGTTCTTGAGTTTTGTACTACAAAATAGTTAAAGAAACTAATCATGATTCATTTTCGTGAAAGTATTTTCTGGAATTGTGATTTTAATTCTTTCTAATTTGTGATTTCATTGTCTTCAGCACAAGACATATTTTGGTTGCTTGTTGATTAATATATATTTCCAGTTTCAGTTTTAGATTTGCACTTCTTTGGGCAGATTAGTTGTGCTCTGTCCCCTCATATCCCTTTGCCCCCACTTTGGTTATTTTGAATTTTGGGGGGTTGAGTTGTCTTTCTCATTAATAAGAAAGTATAATGTTGTGAGCTACAGCTAGCTGGACCAGTAAGGTCTCTTAGAGCCCTTTAATTCCATAATGTCCTTGATCTGAATGAAGCCGCTCAGTAAATCTCTTCACAATTTCCATGACCAAGCCATCTGCCTGCATTAAAATAAATCAAATCTGCTTACTCCTTCAATGTCTAACAAATATTCTATAAACTGATGATGATGAAGACCATGAACACAAAAATAATTTGCAATCTTCAGCATTTCCTTTTGAGTTCTCAGCTCAAATGCTCTTGGCATAGTGGAAGTTGGCATGTCAGCTTTCTCTTCGATGTGAATAAAGAGTAGTGGAGCCCTTTCCCTCAGTCCTTTTCATTGTGTTTATCCCAAATGTGGCAAATGAACTAATTCTGCTTTTTCATGTTTAGATTAAACTTCACAAAACTTTTACTTTTCCTTTTACTCAAAGTATGTTTGATTAGGTAAACACACATGTTCCTTTATCTAATTTTATACATGGCAATTTACATATGGGGGTGTGCGTGTGTTGTGTGGTTGGTCTAAAATACCTCAACCTGTAATCTTGATATCTGTACTGCCTACCTTTTGAGACTCAGCTCATGTCTGTTCCTCTGAGACTGCCCTACATTCTAGCCTGACTCTACTATAAAATATACTTTTCTTTTACAGCTTCTTAAGCTATTATAGTTTGTGCTGCTCCTTTGGGGCCCAAGCCCAAACTGCTTTGCCTTGCTGTCTCTTACACTTTCTTGCACACATTGAAGTCTCAGGCAGACTGATTTTGTTTCTGGTCCAAGCTTCTGATATTGTCCAGACTTTTAGGATGGAGTTGATTGCGGCAGCACCATGCTGTAAAAGTGCATGATCCGATGACTTGTTGGCAAGCAGAAATAGCTTGTTTTTTTCATGTCTGAAACTTTTGAATTTTTAAAATCTTTCTTCTTTGTGATCTTCTTACTATCCTTTCTTTCCTTTCTCCCTTCTTATTTTATATCTTTATCATTTTAGTTTACATTACTCCAACAGTTTTCTAGCTGGTCTTTGTTTTTCTTCTCTTTGATTCATTCTTTACTTTCTGTCAGATTGATTTTCTGTCAGATCCTTCTTTTTTAATATTCCCTTCTTACTTCCACAACAATTACAGCTGCAAACTACCCAAATTTTAAAGGATAAATTCCAAAGTTTTTGGAGTATCATTTATTGTCCTTTATATGCTCTCCATCCTCCACCCAACAGATTTCCTTTGCCCTTCTGTTAACACTCTGGTCGTGTCTGTTTCTTCAGCTTTGTTGCTGTCATTTCCCATCCTCTTCTAGTTGATCTATAATACCTCACACTCTAATCTTGGTATCTAGACTGCCTACCTTTTCAGGCCTAGCTCAATTCTGTATCTCTGAGATTGCCTTGAATTCTAGCTTCACTTCACGGTAACAGATATTTTCCTTTTATAGCTTCTCAAGCAACTGAAGTTTGTGCTGCTCCCTTGGGAGCCATCCACACACTGCTTGCTGTGCCTCGTCTTACACTGTCTTGCAAGCTTCACAGAATGAGCACTCTGATGTGCATATGGAAGGTGCTTAATTACCGAGTAAATGAATGAATTTTAGATCTTTGCTTTTTGGAAGCCTATTGTCTTACATTCCAGTTCTCTCCTATTACAGGCAAAAAGTTGAAATTCTTTTTTAATTTTAAAGATATTTGAGTTTTAAAATTTTTATGAAAACAGACATTTATTATTATCAAAAATAATTTTAAATCATAGATTCTTTTATGCTGTGGATTGAATTTGCATTTAATTTGTGTTCCAATTCTGAGAAGGTTAATGCAGTTTTTCAGCCCTTTCCTTTACATGAGCTACGTTTACATTAGCCTCCCACTATTTTCTAACGTGTTCCTGCTGCCTTTCTATAATCTATACTTAATTCATTCTACTGAAGAACACTGACTTATGTATAGTACATTTCTTCTTTGGTTATGATGTATTTCAAACTTGCTATATTTACTGGAAAAGGCAATAATGACAGGGACTAAGATTTTTAAGAATTGTAAATATAGGCAAAACATAGTGTAGAAATCTTTTTTTTTTTTTTTGAGTTGGAATCTCACTCCGTTGCCCAGACTGGAGTGCAGTGGCCACTCCCGGCCACCGCAGCCTCGACCTGCTGGGCTCCAGCGATTCTTCCGCCTCAGCCTTTCAGTAGCTGGAACTACAGATGCGTGCTACCACACCTGGCTAATTTTTTAAAATTTATTGTAGAGATGAGGTCTCACCAAGTTGCCCAGGCGGGTCTCGAACCTGTGGGCTCAGGCAATCCACTCACCTCAGCCTCCCAAAGCACGGGATTACAGGCGGAGCCACCAAGCCCGGCTAGTGTAGAAATCTTAAGAGTACTACTTGAATTACGTAAGTAAATGCATTTGTGTACCCTATTGTCTAGATCCAAAGACGGCATTACCAGTACCCAGTAGCCCCCTAGTCACCCTCTCAATTCTTCTACTGTTTCCTGTTCCCCAAAGGTAACTACTTTATGATTTATAGCACCAGAAATTAGTTTGCACATTTTAGAAACATATAAATGGAATAAATATATTCGTTAAGCAATTTTTTGCATCTAGCTTTCTGAATTCAGCATTGTTTATGTGATTTATCCACATTATTGCATGTAGCTGTAGTTGCTTCATCTTTATTGCTGTATGGTATTTCATTGTATGCATAGACCCTGATATTGATTTATCCATTCTACTGCTGAAAGACATTTGGGTTGTTTCTAGTCATTGCCTATTATGAATAATGCTGCTGTGACCATTCCTGTATGCATACATTTTTGGATGCATATCAAAATGAAATTCTGTTGGGTACATACTAAGAAGTGTAGGTACAGTTCTTTTTCCAAAGAGGTTGTGCTGATCTTTACTCCCACTAGGAGTATAGGAGAGTTCTATTTCCTCTACATCCTTGTGAACACTAGGTACTGTCAATCTGTTTTAGTTTAGTCATTCTACTGGGTGCATAATGGTACATTGTGTGTGTGCATGTATGTAGGCATTTTATTCGTCTCTGATTACTAATGAAGTTACACACCTTTCCCCCTTTTTTGGCCATTTTGGTAGCCTTTTTCTGTGAATTTTCTGTCTAAGTCTTTTGCCAGCTTTTAAAACAACTTTATTGAGATATAAATATATACCATATAATTTACCAGTTTAAAAGTGTGCAATCCAATGGTTTTTGGGATATTACATTATTAATTTTTAAAACGTATGATAAAATATATATAACTGAAAATTTGCCATTTAAACATTTTTAAGCATATGATTTTGTGGCATTAAGTACATTCACAGTATTGTGCAACTCTCACCACTATTTCCAAAACTATTTTTTATCACCCCAAACAAACACTCTATAACCATTAAACAAGAACTCCCCATTTCCACCTTCTCCTAGTCTCTGGCAACCTCTAATCTACTTTTTAACTCTGTGAATTTACCTCTTCTAGGTACCTCATATAAGAGAATGTGTCTGGCATATGTCACTTAGCATAATGTTTCCAAGATTCATTAATGTTCCAGCATGTATCAGAATTTCATTTCTTTTTATGGCTAAATAATATTTTATTGTATGTATATACCATATTTTGTTTCTGCTTATCTGTTGATGGAAACTTGGGCTTTTTGCCAGTTTTTAAAATTAAGGAGTCTGTGTCATTACCCTTCCCCCCAACTTGTATGAATTTTTAAAATGTTTGTTGGAATACAAGCACATTATTGTTTATGTGTGTTGAAAAATTTTCTCTTACTCTGTGACTTGCTTTTTCACTCTGTTATTTTGGTATCTTTTAAAGAACAGAAGTTCTTAATTTTAATTGACTCATTTTAGACAATTTTTTCCCTTTTTTAATAGCTTTTTTTGTGTCTTGGCTATAAATTATTTACTCATCCCAATGTCATGAAGATATTCCCTGTTATCTTCTATAAGCTATGCTGGCTTACCTCTCATTTTTCAACCTACAGTCCACCTGGAATTGAGTTTCTTGTGTGCAGTGAGAATTGGGGGTCAAGGACTAAAATTTACTTTTTTGCTGTGGTTTACCTTTTTATGTATATATTTAGCCTTTTTAGTTAAATAAGATCTTTAATGTGGCCTTATACTTTGTTTTATCTCTAGAGTCTAGCACAGTGTCTTGTACTTGGTGAGTGATCAATACATTCTTATTAACAATGGTCAGGCCATGAAGACTCAATTCCTAAAGAGCACAGGGGCCCAAATAGTGCTGTAAAATCTGACTTTAGTTTTAAATAGCATTAGTTTTCTCTTTACAGCAATATTTTCTTTTCTTCTTTTTCGTCTGTTACCTTCTTCCTCCTCCTCTGTTGCCACCATCATTTTTATCACTGTCATCTTCCACTTCATTAGCGTCATCTTCATTGTGTGGAGTGGAAGTTAAGTTTTCAATCTCATGACCTTAATTTTTCCATTATATAGCAATTTCTTTTTAAACTAATCATTTTAGTATTGAATGACTTTTTATATTGTTAAGTCTCTTGCATCATATAGTTGCCACCTACATTTGTATTGTACAAGGGATTTTATCCTGTGGCTCAAGTATGGCTTTCAGGGAGGTCACAAAAATTTTATGCCACTTAGTGATGTATGCATTTGACATTTTTCTTTTTCCTGGGGTGAATGTCTCATTAATTTTTTTTTTTTGAGTTGGAGTCTCACTCTGTCACCCAGACTGGAGTGCAGTGGCCGGAATTACAGGCATGCGCTACCACACCCTGCTGATTTTTTGATTTATTGTAGAGATGAGGTCTCGCTGCCCAGGCGGGTCTCGAACCCACGGGCTCAGGCAATCCACTCACCTCAGCCTCCCAAAGGTGCGGGATTACAGGCTGAGCCACCGAGCCCGGCTTGGATATATAGTTAAGCACAGATAGTTAAGCTGTCAAGTGGAAGAAGACATAGCCAGACAGTTAATAAACTTGTGTACTGACTTTGTGGTCTTTATCCCAGCCAGTGAGGCACAACACTTTTTTCTCTTATGTATTCAGTGTTTTTTTAAGAATAAAAAACAAAAATTGGGAGTTTGTTATGCTCCAAGCATCTGGGGATAGAAGGATGAAAAAGTAGTATAGGGTCCAGTCTTCAAATTTTGACTGATTCTGACTAAACTTCCATGATTTCGTTTAAAAGATAAAGGTGATTCAGCTTATTATGATATAATGTATATATTAATGGAGTGAATGAAGTATTGTCTATTGTTCTCATTATTGTTCCAAGCCAGTAAGCCACTTGATTTTCCCAGGTGAATATGGGTCATGGGTCTTGGGGTCTACAAGCTGTGCAGTTGGCCACTTTCACCATGTACAAGAGTGATGACATAGAGGTAGTGGCAGAAAGCAAATGGAGTCTGAGGCAGTGCTCATGGGTCCTCAGGAACTACATGAAGTGTGTAAGAGATCTGGTAGTATCTATATTAAAAAGGACACTAATCCCATTTATGAGAACTCCAACATATGATGCAATCAACTCTCAAAGCCTCTACCTTTAACTATGACCACATTGGGGATTAGGCTTCAACATATGAATTTTGTGGGGGGATATAAACATTCAATCTATGGCAATCAGAGACAAATGGCCAGGACCACAGTACAAGGGTGGGAACCTGCACATTCCCACCGCTATTCCCATTCAACAATAACAGCAACACTTGGAAAAATATCCCCACAGAGGACCATTTGTATCTTACTGGATACCAGTATGGGAGTAGCCTGTCAGATATTCTACAGCAGAGGCCGGTGAAGAGCCAGAGAACTTTATGTGGATGTAGGGCCAACTCTCTTCTCCTCTGACTAGGGGTGTTTTGATAAGTGTCTCCTTCATGCAGTAAAGTTACTTAAAGAGGCTGTTCGAATTATCGGATCAGCCTGAGATAACTAAATTCAGTCCGATATAGTCATCCTCCTGACTTCTGCCACTCGTCTAGTATAGGGGTGAGTTGTCAGCACATGGGGGAGTGAGAAGTGGTAAGAATCTCAGATTAGTTTGAGAGAAAATAGACTCTGCTTCTTTGCATATATTTATTAATCAAGGAATGTAGGTTTATTTATTGCTGTCCTCTTGATAAAATTTGTTGTAGATCATGGTTGGTTTCACAGAATCAAAGGTCCTCATCTGGCCAGATGCACTGATTTTGAGCTATGTCCTAGTTTTTAGCTTAAGCTGATATACCAATATCACAGCAAATGTATAAGCAATTGCAACAACTGTACTGCAGTGGTTTATTAAATCTCAGTAAATGATACTTTCTTTCAAGAAAAGCCTCTTTATTCCCTTGATCACTTGGAGTGCTTTTTAAAAATACTTTGTTTTGGCAGCTTTTTCTGTTACTGAGGTGCCCACAGTGAACTGAATGTGGTTAAACAGCTTGGAACACTGGAATTGAATAGGCTCTGGGCACAAGTGCCAAAGGATGGCAAGCCAAGTCATCCTGCCTCCAGTGCCAGCTCTGATGAGCATCAGTTCTGTTGCCACCACCACTTCTGCATGCCTCTGAGTATCACACATTTCTCTGCTTTTAGTGTCACAAGTGTCCAGTCTGGATGTCAAATTTCCATTAAGGGTGTAGCTGTCATATGAGCATGTATCGCTTGGACATTTTATGTGTGTTTTCCAATTAATCCTTAAACTAGGCCTTTGAGATAGAGGAATACTAGTGCTATTTCCAAGTGAGGAAGTTAGTTGGTGGTTCAGTTGTAGAGCGGAATGAATTTCTGTACCTGGAGTTAAAAGCCTGGAAGATTAAGTAAGATAATATGTAAAGTTCTTAATACTGTGTTAGGTTCAGGCAATCAGTAAGTGGATTGCAGTTTCTCTTTTAAACTCTATTTAACTTTGTGGTGGTTTTCTTTTCATTCTAGGACCTAACTGGATAAAAATTTGGGAAACATTTACAGGAGCTATGAGCAGGTGTTGTAACAGACCTTTAGAACCCTAAACATTGAAAAGCGTTAGAGCCTTAAGCGCTGTGAAACTCAAAAATGCAACACTAAACTCTAAAATAAGGGTAAGCAAGTAACGCAATTCTGAGTTTTTTAAATCCTCAAGAAGACTTTCTGTCTCTGTCTCTCTGTAACCTCACCTTGTTGATGCCTTATGTATTTGTTTGGTATGCCTATTGAGTAATATAGCACTAGCCATGAGAGTGTTTAAAATTTTATTTTCACTTATATCAAATAAATGAATATTATCTGATTCAAAGGGGAATTATTTTAAGAATTGTTATATTTATATGTTTTGGAGATTACCGGTCAGTAAGAAATTGTGTGTGGCTGTTGTATTATGTATTGCAGGTGATAGGAAGGAAGTATAAAGTTCAGTTCTTGTCTTCATTTAGCTTATAATTTTAGAAGAGGGAACGGAGGAAACATTTTTTTGAATGCCTGCTAGATGCTACCAGTCTTTCATTATACATTATATAATTAATTTTCACCACAACTTGGCATTATCTCCATTTTATAAGCAAGAAAAATGATGACCAGAAAAGTTAAATAACCTCACATGACTCAATTCCTTTGGTTTCCAAAACCCATCTTCCTGTTTCAGGAAACAGAGAACAGGAACATACAATTATCGTCGTGCGCTGCATAATGATTCAGTCAACGATGAACTCCATATATGACGGTTGTCCTGTAAGATGATAATACCATGTATTTACTGTACCTTTTCTATCTTAAATCTGTTTAGATATACAAATACTTGCCATCGTGTTATGATTGCCTACAGTGTTCAGTACAGTAATGTGCCATACGGGGTTGTAGCCCAGGAACAGTGGACTGTACCATATAGCCTATGTGTGTAGTAGGTTATGCTATCTAGGTTTGTGTAAGGACGTTCACTGATGTTTGTGCAATGATGAAATCACCTAACAATGCATTTCTCAGAATGCAGAATGTATTCTTGTCATTTAACCACACATGACTGTGTTTCAACTTGAAATATTCCTTGCTCTTTTTTTTCTGGATTTGGAAAATAGTGTGTATGCTTCAGTACTTAGCTTGAAAGTCACCTCTCAAGTGAAATCTTCCCCAGAGTTAGCTTTTTCTTTTCTGTGTCCATGTAACTTTGTGCATACTTTAGCCCTTACCTGTTTACTGTAATTTATGCACTTACCTACTTGTTTAATTCTTCTTTTCCTTTATTAGCCAATGCTTAGTAAATGTTTGTTTCATAAACAATAAGTGATAATTATATTGTTCAGATTAGAAGTGCACCCGGAGTTCAAAGAGACTTCATGGAACAGGTGGGAACTAGTAATATCTTGTAGGATCTGAGTAGGATTTAGAGGAGCACAGAGGAGTCCAGGCACACCAGATAGGAGGGAGGGGAGTGAGGGACATCTTTAGAGGTAGTCATGTGGAAAGGAGTGTTGCTAGTTCCTGTTAGGAAGTAATGTGAGTTAAATTTGGATGCCATGTCTATCATCTCAGCTCTTTGAAAACTGCCCTAATGATATCTCTTTTCTTTTGTTTCCTCAAAATTAATTATCTTTTGGTAGCTATGGTAACTCATTTGAAGCTCTGTTATGCATATAATCTGTACACATTGAACTATTTGCTTCAGCCTTCTAAACATTTTCCTGCATAGTCAATAATTCTGTATTTATAATGTTTTCTTCCTTTTGGTGAAAATTAGCTTTTCCCCTTAGATTTCTAAAGGTGATTTAAAAAAGAATTAGAAATGACAGCTTGAATAATAAATTACCATAAATGACCATCATCTTTGTCACTAATGTTCATGCTATTATTTGCTTGAATTGACATCCATCTAGGCGGTTTTTACTGTGACCTTTGAACACGTGTCACATGCCATTCTGGTTTCCTCGGCTTCTAGCTCACAGGGCCCCTACAGCCTCACTCCTGAGGGCTGCCACACCTCCTTCCCTTCTTCTCTATGTCCTGCAGTCCAGTGTGACGCCATTTGTACCTCTTGCCTGGCTTTGGCCAGCCAGTTACGCCTCTCATTCGCTGCTCTTCTTTTCCTGTGCTGCTTCCGGGTGGTGGTGGGGAAGCTTCCTCGCTCAGCCTTCCTGCCTGGTCAAGTCTCACTTTCTTTTATGTCCTGCCTGTCTTCCAGAGGAGCTTTGCACCTTTGATCTAGCTCACTGGTTGGAATATATGGTCCCGTGTTTTCTTCTCTTCTTTGGTGATAGTATTGTTTAAACTTTGGATCGTTTTTCTCGTATGGGAAGTGGGACAGGTAACACCTACCCCACCTAGTGCTGAATTAAATGAAGAGGTAGACCTAAAACACCAGGTGCTTATTGAGGAAGTGCCTCTAATGCTTCCTTTCCCTCAGCCCTTGACATCATAAAGCTATTTGTTTCTTAACATTTATCTATTTATTCAGTAAATGTTTATTCAATGCCTGCTTTGTGCTAGGCTCTGTTCTAGGGACTGAGGGTATAGCAAGGCGAAAATGGACTAGAGACTAACAACATCTAAGGCAGTCAAAAATGATATAGTACTAAAATTTCTTTCCAAGTCCCTGACTCTCCTTAAAATGTTTATTTGCCAATAAAGTAGAGACATGTTAAGAAAATGTGACATGGAGAAAAAATGATGTTAAGTACCTAGGTGTCCCTAAGTCATAGTAAATGTGCTTTTTAAAGGTGCTGCAACCTTTCAAGTTTTGTTCATGTCCTCCAGGTACATTCAGATTCCTTAGTGAAGTGTCAGGGTTGTGGTGGTCATGGGGTCTCTGTCTCTGATACTCTCGCATTCAGTTGTGTTAGACAAGCTAGATGTTATGTAAACATTGTTTTCATTTCGAAATAAGTGACTACCTATTGTAATTGTCAAGAGCAGTACTAAAACTTTAGTAATTTTGTCTGAGACAGTCATTGATCAATATTGCCTTTAGCACAATACCTTACTCTGGGAAGGTATCCAGGAGAGATTTGTGGATTTCTCTGGATGCACTCTTACACTTCTGTTTTCAGGGCTTTATCAACGATTACATTGATGTTTAACATCAGTAATAAACATCATCCAGGGCAATGTTTGTTTCTCTTTTAGTTTATTTTTGTACTTTGGAAATGTAAATATTATTCTGTTTGTATTGTATTTATTTTTAAAACACTTATAAGTTGTTTTAGTGCTTGTTAGAAAGATGTTATGTAGCTTATAATGTGTGTGATTGATTCATATACTCTCTAGTTACATAAAAAGTATATATAGGTATTTATTGATTTGCTTCTCAAAATTTAATGTTGATAATTTTAAACTGGTAGGGGAAGATTTCTTCCACTTACAGTGGCTTTCTTGTGAAAATCTATGTAGCTGTCATACAGTCCCAGAATTGTAGATCTAAAAGATACCAGTCTTCTGGTTTCTCCTCTGTGCTCAACTCTTCCTTCCTTCCCCCTCCTGCCTCTCTTCTTCATATCATTTAATTAAAATCCTAGAGAGGTGAAGTGACCTTTTCAAAACCATGCCTGGGCAACTTGGTGAGACCTTATCTCTACAATAAATCAAAAAATTAGCCAGGTATGGTAGCGCCGTGCCTGTAGTTCCAGCTACTTGGAAGGCTGAGGTGGAAGGATCGCCAGAGCCCAGCAGGTCAAGGCTGCGGTGGCCCGGAGCGGCCACTGCACTCCAGTCTGGGCGACGAAGTGAGACTCCAACTCAAAAAAAAAAAGAAACAAAACCATGCAGTGTTTAAGTGGCAAAGTTTGGATCAGAATTCAGGTTAATGCTTTTTCCAACAACATAAGTGAAATAATACAACCTAGCAGTATTTAAGTTACTTTTTCTGTCTTGTTCAAAATAATTTTAACTTCTTTCGAGCTAACAATCTTCTCTTCCTAGGGTCTTTTTCCCTCTATCACCCCTCTTCAATATAATATTACACAAGAAAAATGTATATGTACCATGAGTGTACACAGATGTGTATAAATAGTGCATGACCTTGTGTAGTTGTGGTAGGGTTATTTGGGCACAATGGGGGTGTCGTGTACACCAAATAAAATACATATCGGATACCTTGCCCTTAGCTACTTTTATACCTCTGTCATATCATCGTATTCCAGACTGGGTAAGATGAAACAGAGAAGAAAATACTCAAATTTCATTTCAGAATCTGCAGCAGCTGGAGTGAACGTCAAACAGATGGGCTTTTCCACCCTGATTATCCTAACTTCCTAAATTTAGAAATACATGCTTTAAAAAAATGTAAATTACCCGAGGGGGTGGTGTAGCACATGCCAGGCAGTGCTAACGAGTGCAAATAGATGTCATCTGCTGACTTAGATGAAGCTCAGCTCCCACTTCTGGGTCTCTGTTATTTCGTTCCCTTTAGGTTTGTTTTATGTCACTGCTTCCCTTTCTGAAAATGTAGTGTCAAGGCTCTTTTCATATATAGATTAATATTATTTTAAACTGTTGAGATATATACAGTTTCTTAAACCAAAATAGTGTTTAATCTTATTACTCAAAATTCTTCAGACCGTTGAAACAGGATGGAAGGAGAGACATTAGATGAGGATGCTCTTGCTACTTGTCTTTGCTATTAGTTTGGTGGATTAATTTGGGCAAGACACTTTGTCTACTGCAAAATGGGCGGATGGACTCTAATGTACCGTTCATTACGAGTTATAGGGTTCTTTGCCAGCACAGAACCTGGAACATAGTGGATAGTTAATAAACATTGTCAAAGGAATCAGTACTATTTGTCTTATATTTTCAATTAGCAAACTTCATTTGGAAAATTATTTAGGAGCTAAATGTTTTTTGGCCACTGTGTCACTATAAGAATGCTCTACTTCTCTCGGTATCTTACTGTTAAGTTGAAGAGAACAAGAAGTGATCCAGGAAATAAAACCACAAAAAACAAACAAATGAGGAGGTTTATATGTGTGGATCACCTTCCATTGCAGTGTGAGTTGTGTGGGGTATCATATTTTATATAAATGAATACGTTCTCAAATATATCAATATGTTGATAGAACCATCTTTGTTCCAAAGTTCTGAGAGGAAATTGCGGAAAACAATCTGTGAATCTATCACCAAAGGAAGCTGAGTGATCAAGTTTGCAAGATGAGGGGCAGAAGGTTCATCTTGGAGGATGAGTTGAAGTTCAGGAAGCAAGGAGGTAATGGGGAAAGGAGGGAGCACGGCAGAGCTAGCCTTTCTGGGCAAAGAGAATAGGTGAGCCAAGTTACAGAGGTGTCAAACAGCCTGGGAGCTCCAAGTAGTTCTGCATGATTGGAGGATAGGGTTCAGGGGAGCAGAGACTAGGGATGGGGCCAGAAGGATAGTCAAGTACCAGGTATTTGGACTTTATCCGTTGAGCAGTGGGAAGCCTTCCAAGGGGCTTTAAACAGAAAAATAACTTGCTGAAATTTGCTCTTTCAGCAATTTGACTTTAGCAGCAGTGTGGCAAATGGTTTGGAAGTGAAACAGGAGGGAGATGGGGAGATCATGGTCATGTGAGAGTCCTCATAAATGTTGATAAATTTAAGTTTAAGTTTATTTATTTATTTAAAGTTTAAGAGGAGAGACAGATTCTCAATAAATCTTTAAAAAATTTGGCATAATTTCTGTTTCAAAGTTAGAGAAAAGGGGGGAAAGACTTGTAAAAAGAATATTTCCTTTCAGCATGGAGGAAATTTACAAAGGAAAAATTACTAAATTTGATGGAAGTTTCATTTAAAAGAGGAGAAATGTGGAAAAATGAGAGGTTACTAGTGTATTCATGACTGAATTCTATTCATTGATATCTGTTTTCTAATTAGTGTTGATGGCAAGGCCAGACCCTCGAAATTTAGATTGCATGGTAAAAGAGGAAATTCAATTTCACTTCTTTTAAATAGTAAACTTCCAAGCACAAATCACCTTTTTCCAAGCACAAATCACCTTTTTTGGGGAGTGTGTGTATGTAAATTACAAATACATTGTATAAAGCCTATAAAATCATAGTTTAGAACTTATTTGTGAATCTTGTGAAGGGTTCAGAAATATCGTAATGAATAATTCTGAGGATGGCAGACCTTTGCAGTTTTTTTTTTCTCCTGAATTTGCTTTGAGAGACTAATTACAGTTAGAGAATTTGACAGTTTTTCCGTATTTCTCAGAGATTCTCAAGAATCTCTGACTATCTCTTGTTCTTAAGGCTCTTTTTAGAGCTCCGGAGTTCCGTGGGTGTCACTTTTCCATGTTATACATCCTGGGAATGAACTCTTCTCCCACCATCCCGGGAGAGTGGGGCAGTACCATTCCTCAACTTTCATCTCTCCTCCAATAGAAGTACATTAAGCTAAGTTAGCACCGTGTTAACTACGGCTTCCTCCCACCTATTTAGATTATCTGGTTTGAAAAAAAAAGATAATTTTTTTTTTTTTCAGTTTGGGTTATATTACAGCTTTTGAAGGCACAATGATTTTGTGGAAGGTTGTAAGACGGTGAGTTGTCTTTGTTTTTCTTTGCACTCCTATAGCCAGAAAGTTCTCTGACTTCGCTTTAGTAGTGTTAGTAGGTGTACACAAGGTACGAAACCTCAGTTTTCTTTTCTGAAATCTACCTTGCAGGGTTGGTGAGAAGTTTAAAAGTTAATATATGTGCCTGGCATATAGGCACAATAAATTGTATGCCATTAACCAGACAGAATATGCCTGGGTGTTTCTGGACTGCATATTTCTGATCTCTTCTCTGCTCTCATCACCATTCTATCATGTACATCAAGTGTCTCCTTCTCCACTGCTAACTCATATTTTCTAAGTACTCATGTATGTGAATTTGAAAGTTTGACAGAAATACATTCTGCATTCCTACAATCCCAGTGTCTTGGGAGGCCAAGGCAGGAGGATCACTTGTGGCTAAGAGTATGAGACCAGCCTGGGCAACACAGTGAGACCCTGTCTTTAAAAAATAAGTAAATACATAAAAATAAAATTTGTATTATTATTCTTACAATTGATACTTAGAGCAACTATTTGCAAAATGCTATTAGATCCCCGTAAGTAAAACTTTTGTTTTTTCTTTTTAACTATAATGCAAGGTAGGTGATATCCTAATTTTAGAAATAAAGACATTGGTCTTAAAGATATGAAATAAGCTGCTTTTGGTTATTCGTTATCAATAAATGTTGGAACTAGGATTAGAACCAAGGCAGGCCTGGCCCTAAAATCCACTAACATGCTGTAAATAAAAGGACCTTTTGGTGGACACTGATGATATTTAAAAATCAATTTTGATGAGGTACAGTTTAAGTACAAAAATCTGCATCCACTTAAAGAACACAATTCTATAATAGTTGTATATAACCACAAATCAATCAATGCAATAAAGTCCCCCAAACCTTTTTATAACTCCTTAAAGAATGCCTGTGACCTTTTGCAGCCATTCTTTCTTCTACCCACAGAAAACTACTTAGAAAGCTGCTGATCTGCTTTCTTTCTTTTTAAAAAAATTTTTAAAAATTTTAAACAGATAAAATTCAGGATTAGGTATACCAGCGGTCATCGTACAGATGAAGTTTGGGCCTCCTTTTGGAGGTTACTTTGCCTGCTTTGAGATTAGGTACCATTATTGATGTTGTGCTCCATTTCACCTCCCCCCTCCCCGGCAGTATCCCATTATTGCCAATTCCTTTATTATAGTATTATGGTAAATATCCATGGTCCACTTATGTGTGAGAACATGTGGTACTCTTTCTTTGTTGCTGTGAGAGATCACTGAATGTGATAGACTCTAAATCCATCCAAGTTACTGCGAAATCCATATGTTTGTCCTTCTTTATGGCTGCATACTATTCCATTGTATGTATGTACCACATTTTAAAAATCCAGTTCAGTTTCAATGGGTAGCACTGTTGGTTCCATGTTTTTGCTGTTGTGAATGGTGCTGCAATAAACATGCGTGTGCAGGTATCTTTTTTGTAGAATGATTTGACTTCTTCTAGGTATATTCCAGTAGGGGGATTGCTGGGTCATATGGAAGGTCAATGTCTAGTTCTTTTAGAAATTGCCACAGTATTTCCAAAGAGGTTGCACTAGTTTGCATTCCCACTAGCAGTGTAGAAGCATTCCTTTTTCTCCACATCCTGCCAGCACCTATTGTTGTTTGTTTTATTAATGATGGCCATTCTTACTGGGGTTAGTTGGTATCTCAGTGTGGTTTTGATTTGCATTTCTCTGATGATGAGTGAGGCTGAGCACTTTTTATGTGTCTGTTGGCTGCCCATGTATCCTCTTTTGAGAAGTATCTATTCATGTCTTTTGCCCACTTTGTAATGGGGCTGTTTGTTTTTTCCTTTTGACATGCTTGAGTTCCTTGTATATCCTGGATGTTAGGCCTTTGTTAGATATACAGTTGACAAATGTTTTTTTCTCAGTCTGTGGGCTGTCTCCCGCTCTCTCAGTGGTTTCTCTGGCTTTACAGAAGCTTGTCAGTATGATGAGGTTCCACTTGTCTATCTTATCTCTTATGGCAAGGGCACTTGGGTTTTGATCAGGAAATGGTTGCCAATTCCAATTTCCATAAAGGTATCTCCTGCATTTTCTAAGGTTCTTATAAATGAGGTTTTATGTTTAGGTTTTTGACGCATTTAGAGTTGATTTTTGTGTATGGTGATAGGTAGGGGTCCTGTTTCAATCTTCTGCATGTGGTGAGTCAGTTTTCCTAGCACCATTTACTGAATAGGTTCTCCCCTCCCCAGTGCCCAGTGGTTGTTGTTGGAGGCTTTGTCAAAGATGAGTTGGTTGAGAAATTGAGGCTTTGCTTCCAGAATCTTTATCCTGTACAATATATCTATTCTTGTACCAATAGCAGGCTATTTTGTTTATTGTAGCCTTATAGTAAAGTTTAAAGTCTGAAATTGTGATACCTACCACTTTGTTTCTTTTGCTAAGGATTGTCTTGGCTATTCATGGTTGTTTACTCTCTATCCTGTTCCATATGCCTGTTCTTGTACCAATACCAGACTGTTTTGTTTATTGTAGCCTTATAGTACAGTTTAAGGTCTGGAATTGTGATACCTACCACTTTGTTTCTTTTGCTAAGGATTGTTTTGGCTTTTCATGGTTGTTTATATTTCCAGATGAATATCTGTGTTGTCATTTCCAAGTCTGAGAAGAATGATGTTAGAAGTTTAATGGGTATTGTGTTGAATCTGTAGATTGTCTTTGGTAGGACGGACAGCTTAACAGTGTCGATTCTTCTTATCCATGAGTATGGAATGTTTTTCCATCTGTTTGTGTCTTCTTGGATTTCTTGAGCAGGGTTTTATAGTTTTCATTATAAAGCTATTTGACGTCCCTGGTTAGTGAGATGCTGATGTATTTCTTTCTTTCTTTTTTTGTGACTATTGTGAATGGGATTGTGCTTTTTATTTGGTACTCTGCCTGCTTGTTGTTGGTGTGTAAGAATGCAACTGTCTTTTGCACATTTATTTTGTACTTTGAGACTTTGCCAAAGTTCTTTATCAGTGCAAGGAGGTTTTTTGGCAGATTCTCTTGGGTTTTCCAGGTATAGGATCATATCATCAGCAAAGAGGGAGGGATAACTTAACTTCCTCTTTTCCTATTTGGATATCCCTGATTTCCTTTTCTTGTCTAATTGCTCTAGCTGTGACTTCAACACAATGTTGAACAAGAGGGCCGAGAGTGGGCAACCTTGTCTTGTTCCAGTTTTCAGGGGAAATGTTTCCAGTTTCTGTCGGTTTAGCAATAGGCTGGTGGTGTGTTTATCATAGATGGTGCTTACTATTTTGAGATATGTCCCTTCTATACTAAAGTGTTTGAGGGTTTTTATCAAGAAGGAATGCTGGATTTTTTCAAAAGCTTTTTCTGCATCTAATGATATCACCATGTGATTCTTGGTTTTGCATCTGCTGATGTATTTTTTTAATTTTTAACTTTAAAGATGTGGAGTACAATTCAGGGTTAGGTATACAAATGCTTATTATGCAAGTACCCTTGTTGATGAGGTGTGCCCATCCTCTCCTGGCATTTCCCAGTACTGCCGATCCCACTTTCCCTCCATTGGCAGTTTCTCACTATTGCCAATCCCTTTCTTATAGTATTATGATAATTGTTCAAGGTCCACTTTTGAGTGAGAACATGTAGTACTCAGTTTTCTGTTTCTGTGATAGATCACTGAGTATGAAAGACTCTAAATCCATCCAAGTTGCAGCTAAGTCCATATGTTTGTCCTTCTTTATGGCAACATAATGTTCCATTGTGTATATGTACCACATTTTTTAATCCAGTCCAGTTTCGATGGGCAGCACGGTTGGTTCCATGTTGTTGCTGTTGTGCATGGTGCTGCAATAAACATGTGTATGGAGTTATCTTTTTTGTAGAATGATTTGAGTTCCTCCAGGTATATTCCCAGTAGAGAGATTGCTGGGTCATATGGAAGGTCAATTTCTAGTTCTTTCAGAAATTGCCACAGTGTTTTCCAATGAGGTTGCACTAGTTTGCATTCCTACTAGCATTGTAGAAGCATTCATTTTTCTCCGTATCCTCGCCAGCATCTGTTGTTGTTTGTTTTATTAATGATGGCCATTCTTACTGGGGTTAGGTGGTATCTCAGTGTGGTTTTGATATGCATTTCTCTGATGGTGAGTGAGGCTGAGCACTTTTTTATGTGCCTATTGGCTGCCTGTGTGTATTCTTTTGAGAAGTATCTATTCATGTCTTTGGCCCACTTTTTAATGGGGCTGTTAGTGTTTTTCTTTTTGGCATGTTTGAGTTCCTTGTAGATACTAGATGTTAGGCCCATGTCAGATATGCAGTTGGCAAATATTTTTTCCCATTCTGTGGACTGTCTTCTCACTTTTGATGGTTTCTTTGGCTTTGCAGAAGCTTGTCAGTGTGATGAGGTCCCACTTGTCTATCTTATCTCTTATGGCATGGGTACTTGGAGTTTTGATCAGGAAATGGTTGCCAATTCCAGTTTCCATAAAGGTGTCTCCTGCATTTTCTAAGGTTCTTATTGTTTAAGCTTTTACGTTTAGGTCTTTGATCCATTTAGATATTATTTTTGTATATGGTAGTATGTAGGGGTCCTGTTTCAATCTTCTGCATGTGATTAGTCAGTTTTCCCAGGACCATTTACCGAATAGGTTCTCCTTCCCCAGTGGTTGTTATTGGAGGCTTTATCAAAGATGAGTTGGTTGAGAAATTAAGGTTTTGCTTCTGGAATCTCCATCCTGTTCCATTGGTCCCTATGCCTGTTCTTGTACCAATGCCAGGCTGATTTGATTTCTGTAGCCTTATCGTAAAATTTGAAGTCTGGAAGTGTGATACCTCCTGCTTTGTTTCTTTTGCTAAGGATTGTTTTGGATATTCATGGTCATTTATGTTTCCATATGAACGTCTGTACTGTCATTTCTAGGTCTGAAAAGAATGATGTTGGTAACTTAATGGGTATTGCATTAAATCTGTAGATTGCCTTTGGTAGATTGGACATCTTAACAGTGTTGTCTTCCAATCCATGAGCATGATATATTTTCCCATTTGTTTGTGTCATCTTTGATCAGTGCTTTGTAATTTTCGTTGTAAAGGTCTTTGACTTCGCTGATTAGGAAGATGCCAAGGTATTTCATTTTTGTGTGGCTATTGTGAATGGATCAGTGCTTTTTATTTGGGTTCTCTGCCTGTTTGTTGTTGGTATATAAGAGTGCAACTGTCTTATGCACATTTATTTTGTACCCTGAGGCTTTGCCAAAGTTTTTTTTTGGTCAGTGAAAGCAGGTTTTTGACAGATTCTCTTGAATTTTCGAGGTATAGTATCATATCATCAGCAGAAAGGGATAACTTAATTTTCTTTTTTACTATTTTGATGCACCTGATTTCTTTCTCTTGTCTAATTGTTCTAGCTAGGACTTCCAACACAATGTTGAACAAGAGGGGTGAGAGTGGGCAGCCTTGTCTTGTTCCAGTTTTCAAGGGAAATGTTTCCAGTTTCTGACCATTTAACAATATGCTAGCTGTGGGTTTATCATAGATGGCGCTTACTGTTTTGATGTATATTCCTTCTATATCTAGGTGTTTGAGAATTTTTATCAAGAAGGGATGCTGGATCTTATTAAAGGTTTTTTCTGCATCTAATGATATTATCAGGCGGTTCTTGTTTTTACATCTGCTGATGTATTTAGTTACATTTATGATCTTGTGGGTGTTGAACCAGCCCTGTATCTTGGGGATGAAGCCTACTTGGTCATGGTGAATGATTTTTGAGATGTGTTGTTGGATCTGATTTGCTAGAAAATTGCTGAGAATTTTTGCATCTGTGTTCTTTAGGGATGTTGGCCTGTAATTCTCTCTTCCTTTTTATTTTATTTTTATTTTTTTTTAGATCTTTACCTGGTTTGGGTATCAGTGTGATATTAGCATTATAAAATGATTTGGGGAGAATTACATTCTTTCTCAATTGCCTGGAATACACTCAGTAGGATTGGTATCATTTCCTTCTTTCCTGGTACATTTTGTAGAATTCCGATGGAAAGCCATCTGGTTCAGGGCCTTTGTTTGTAAGTAGTTTTCTTATGATGGAGTCAATTTCCTGGGTTGTTATTGGTCTATTTAGTGTCTCAGTGTCTTCTTGTTTCAACTTTAGGAGGGTGTGTGGTGTCAGAAAGTCCTCCATTTCATTTAGCTTATCAAACTTTTTTCCATACAGTTGTCCATAGTAATCTCTGATATTCTTTTGTATTTCTTCAGTGTCAGTTTTAATTTGATCATTTGCATTTCTTATTGTGGTTATTTGGGCTTTTTGTCTTTTTTTTCTTGGTCATTCTGGCTAGATGGCCTATCAATCTTATTTATTCTTTCAAGGAACCAGTTTTTGCACTGATAAAGGACTTTGGCAAAGTCTTGGAGTCCAAAATGTGCAAAAGACAGTTGCATTCCCATACACTAACAACAAGCAGACACAGAACCAAATAAAAAGCACAATCTCATCCACTTTATTCACTAAAAAATGACATAGCCTGACATCTTCCTAACCAGAGAAGTGAAAGACCTTTACAATGAGAACTACAAAACACTGCTCAGAGAAATCCAAGAAGACACAAACAAATGGAAAAATATGTTCTCACTCATAAATGGACCTTGAACAATTACCATAATAATGTAACAAAGGGATTGGCAGTAATGGGAAACTGCCAGGGGGAGGGGGGATTGACAGTTGAGGGAAACTACCAGGGGAGGGAGGGAGGGGCTTATCTCATCAGTAAGGGTACCTGCATGGTGAACTTTTGTATACCTTGCCCTGAATTGTACTCCACGCCTTTAAAATAAAGAAAAGAAAACCCATCTCTTTGTTTTTTTAAAAATTTTCTATGGTATTTTTGTCTTCTAAGTCTCGTATCTATCTGGGCTCTTACTTTGGTGATCTGGATTCTTCTGCTAAAGTTGAGGTTTTGGTGGTCTTGTCTTTCCAGCTCCCTTAGATGATTTATTAGGCTGTTAACATGGTATTTCCCTTTTCTTGATGTGTCTTCATAGAGATATAAATTCCTCTCTTAGAACTTCTTTCATGGCATCCCAGCAGTTTTGGCAGGATGTTTCTTCATTTTCATTTGTTTCCAGGTGACCTTTAATTTCTGTTTTGATTTCTGTGTTGACTCAGTAGTCATTCAGCATCATGCTGTTTAGTGTCCATGTGTTTGTGGGTTTTGTGGGAATTTTGTTGGTGTTAATATTTATTTTTATTCCACTGTGGTTTGAGAAGGCGCATGGTAGGATTTTGATCTTATGAAATTTGTTTATGTTTGATTTATGGCCAAGGATGTGATCAGCCTTGAAGTATGTTCCATGTGGTGATGAGTAGAATGCTTATTCTGTTGTTGTTGGATGAAGTATTCTGTAGGTATCTATTAAATCCATTTTGTTGAGTGTCAAGCTGAGGTTCTGAATCTCTTTGTTGATATTTTGCATTGATGATCTATCTGGGGTTGTTAGTGGGGTATTTAAGTCACTAGCTATAATAGTGTTAGAATCAATATCTTTTTAAAATTTACTTAGTAATTGCTTTATAAATGCTGGTGATCCTGTGTTGGGTGCATATATGTTTAGGATGGATATTTTTTATTGATGGATTGAACCTTTTATCATTATGTAGTGTCCTTCCATATCTTTTATAATTTTTGATAGCTTAAAGGTTGTTTTGTTTGATTTTAAGATCGTGACTCTTCTTTTGTGATCCATTTGCCTGGAATCTTGTTTTCCATCTAACTTTGAGTCTGTGTGTCCCTTGCGGTGAGATGCGTTTCCTGGATGCAGCAAATTATTCCATCATGGTTTTTTAAATCCAGTTTGCTATTCTGTGTCTTTTCAGTGGTACATTTAGTCCATTCATGTTCAGGCTGATTATTGAAATGTGGTTGTTTATTGCTGTCGTGAAGTTCTTATAAAGTTTTTTCTTTGTTTGTTTTCTTTTAGCTTTTGGGTTGATGTATGTGTGTGTTTTCAAGTTTGTAGTCACGATGTATATGCTGTTGATTCTGTGATCTGTTCTCTTGGGAAGTGCATAGTCATTCTTTCTTTTCTTTCTTTTGGGTTTAGTACCTTTTTAAGCATCTCCTGTTGAGCTTGTCTGGAAGCTGCATAATCTCTTAGGGATTTGATGTCTGGGAAGGATTTTAATTCTCCATAGCTGATGAAATTGAGCTTGGCTGGATAGGAAATTCTTGGTTGAAATTGTTTATCTTTGAGGACTTTGAATATTGGACTTCAGTCCTTTCTAGCTTGTAGTGTTTCCTGCATTAGGTCTGCTACTTTTCTGATTGGTTTTCCCTGGTAGTTAGTCTGATCTTTTTCTCTTGCTGCCTTTATGATTTTTTTCTGTTGTGTCTACTTTGTGAATTACTATGTGTCTAGGGGTTGATCTTCTCATTTGATGTCTTGTGGGGGTTTTCTGTATGCCTTGTGTTTGGATGGTTATATCTCTGGTGAGATGGTGAAAGTCTTTTTGGATAACCTTCTGGAATACTTACTCCAAGGTGGTCTTCCTTTCCCTTTCTGCTTCTGGGATAACAATCAGGCATAGGTTTGTCCTCTTGATATAATTGCACATCTCTTGCAGGCTTTGTTCTTTCTTTCTGAGTGTTCATTCTGTGTTTTTTACAGATTGGGTTGATTCCATGCTTTGGCCTTCAAGTTCTGAGACTTTTTCTTCTGATTGATTAATTCTGCTTTCCATGCTTGTCATCTTGTTATTTATTTTTTGGGCTCTGGGGTCTGATTTTTCAGGCATTTTCTTTTTGTAATACTGAGAATTACCTGTGTTCTTCCATTGATTTCTCCTCATTTGTGACAGATCTCTTTCTTTTCTCTTTAGTTCCATTATTCAGTGGCAATGGGAGAGGCTTTCATTTCTGATGCTTGTTCAACTCTCTATTCTTCCCTGATCAGGGCTCTGAATTTGTTCTATTTTGAAATAGGGCTGTGGGTGGGAAGCTTTGCTGTCTTTTGTAATTTTGAGAGTCAAAAAAGATGGAAGATGGAGAGCTAAGATTTAGAAACTACTTGTATATCACAATGTTCACTGATTATAGTTTGGGTTCCTTGAGACCCACTCCCCACCACCACTCTATATGATGACGCAATGGGTACATTTGTGTACCCCCTGAATCCAAGATACAAGTAATGGCAATGAGGAGAACAGAGAAAAGTAGAATGAAATAAGATGGACAAAAATTAATAATAATAATAATAATAATGAAAACACAACAAGAGCAGAAACCAAAGCAAAAAACCAAACATACATCAAAACAAACTGAAATAACAACTAAGCAAAACAAAACAAAAATGACAACAACAAAAAAATCAGGACGACCAAGCACGCGCACACAAACACACACACACACATGTGTCTAACCCAAAATTAAAGGAAAAGAAAAAGAGAAAAAAAAACCCCACAAAAAAATGAAATTCAAATTGAACCCTCATACATGTATTCACACACACATTAAACTAAAAAAAGAGTAGAACAAAAAAGCAAAAACAAACAAAAAAATTGAAAGATGAACATTCAGTTCTTTCTGTACATACATAAATTGAAAACAAAAAATGAGAGAAGCAAGAAACAAAAAAGCATAAAGAAAAAAAAGGAAAAAAGGGGTGGGGGGATGTAGATCAAACTCTCACATACACATTCATGCACAAAGAAAAAAAAAAAACAACCTAACAAACAAATGAAACCTGCCCTCTTGGGGCAAATTCTGTAATTTTTCCTCTCAGTTTGCCCCCCTGCTGTCTCCTGCAGATCTTTGGCCTCATTCACAATCTCCCCATTGCCCAGCCCAGGGAAGGAGGAGGGGGCAGTGGGAGTGGCTGGGGCTTTAGTCCTTCCCTTCCACTAGTATGGTCAGGGGAAATCCCCTCTGGTGGGTAGTTATGGGATTGTCTTTACCCCAGGTATTGGTGGGGGCACCTCAGTCAGGCTTATCCTGGAGTAAAGTCCTACTGCAGCTGACATCCAGACCTGGATTTGTCCTTCTCAGTCACGTCCCAGCTGTGTGGGTCTGATATTCAGAGGATTGTAGGAGGAGGGGATTTGGTCAGCCTCAGACTCACCAATGATGTCTTTGGAGGTCTTCCTCATCCTTTTCTGGTCACACCCTTTGTCCTGAGACTGAATCAGGTGGAGGTTAGGGCACCTGAGATTGAACATGCATCCTGTTCCTCTGGAGTTTGTGCTTTCAGGATATTCCCTCTCAGTCATGATCAACCCCTGAGTAGTTAATCTGCCAGTCACAGATATCAGATCTGTTGCTCCGTGGTGAGCAAGTTGGAGCACTTTCTTGCCCTGTTTTCAAGATGATGGCAGGGTGCCTCTTACGTCTTCTTCAGTGGAGCTCTGCCTCTGGGCTCCCTTGCTGTGCTCCCTCTGCAGCCCTTGCTGCCAGTGTCCAGCCAGGCACTGCAGTGATGAGGCAGAACCTGGAGCCGGCAGTCTCTCCCAGCAGCTTCTTCCCAAGAAGGGCTTTGTTGACTTTAAATAAATGGCACTTGGCTTTTGTATCCCAGGAAGCAGTAGGGACCAAGCAGAGCAGCTGTAGCACCATTCCCTTCACCAGGACAGCCCTGGACACTTGCTCCGGAGTCTCTACTCAGTCAGCCACTCAAATGCCCACTTACTCACCGACATGTACTCAAAATTTTTCAAACACTCACTCACTCACACTGGGACTTGTCTAGTCTGACTGGCTCCGCCACCATCTTCCCAGGAATCTCAGATCTACTTTCTGTGATGGTTTATTAGTTTTCATTTTATATAATTTTATGTATATGGAATTATACAATGTTGACACTTTTGTGTCTGACTTCTTGTACTCAGTGTAATGATTTTGAAATTCATTCATGTTGCTGCATTTATCAGTTTATTGATATTTGCCATGAGTAGAATTTCCTCATATGGATATAATATAATTTAGTTTTTCCATCCTCCTGTTGAGGAACATTTGAGTTGTTTTGGGTTTGGGGATTGCTGTATGAGTCTGTGTGAGAACATGTATTTTCAGTGTTTTTGGTAAATATTTATGAGTTGAATGGTTGATGTTTAATTTTCTAGGAGACTTCTAAAAATTATTTTCCAAAGTAGTTATATCATTTTCTGTCTCCACCAGCAGTATGTAACAGTTTAAGTTGCTTCACATCATTGCCAAGACTTGGTATGGTCAATCTTTTATAATTTTGAGCCATTTTAATGGATGTATAGAGATATCTCATTTTAGTTTTAATTTAATTTAAATTAAATGTTTACCTGATGTAGCATCTTTTCATGTGCTTAGTGGTCATTCATATTTCTTTGGTGAAATGTTAATTCAAATATTTTGCCCATTTCAAGAATATAGTGTATTGATTTTCTTCTTATTGAGTTGTAAGGGTTATTTCTATTTTCTGGATACCATTTTTTTTAGTCAGAAATATGTATTGTGAATATTTTCTGCCATTCTGCAGATTGCCTTTTTACTTCCTAAGTTTCATTTTCTTAATCATGTCCTTTGAAGAGCAAATCCTTTTACTCTTGAAAGTCTATTATAATTTTTTCTTTTATGATTTGTGATTCTTTTTTTTTTTTTTTTAAAAGAAATTATGCCTATCACAGGGATACGGATATTTTCTCCTGTATGTCCAACTAGGAGATATGGTTTTAGCTTTGAATTATCCACTGAATTATATTGATTTTTTTTTTGTTGACATTTAAGTGAATATGTATGGGACTATATCTGAACTTACGATTCTGTACCATGGGCCTTTATATCTATTCTTTTGTCAATACCATGCATGGTGTCTTGATTACTGTGGTTTTATAGTATAGTGTAGTATAGTAATTCTTGAAATATGATAGTATATGTCTTTCTTTTTTTTGTGCTCTAAATTTGCTTAGACTCCTCTAAGTTATTTATATTTCTATGGAAATTGTAGAATTAGTTTGTTTATTTTTATAAAATCTGCTAGAGTCTTGATTGGGATCTCATTGAATGTACAGGTCAATTTGAAGAGACTTTATATATTAACAATAATGAATCTCTCCCTACATACCCCTTAATTTATTTGTTTTTTTAGATTTCTCTCAGCAGTATCCTGTAGATTTTAGTGATGATGTTGTTCATGTTTTTTAAATTTATTTCTAAGTGGTTTTTTTTTTTACTTACTGTAAATAAGTTTTTAAAAAGTAATTGCTTCCTGCTGATAGAAAATGCAATGTTATTCTTTTATTCAGAGACAATTTAATTTACTAGTTTTAATAGTTTTTGTAGATTTCTCTTAGAATCTTCTATGGAAATAATCATGTCATCTGCAAATAGAGACAGTTTTGTTTCCTGATGTTCATGCCTTTCTTTTTCTTGTTGTATTACAATGTGTAAAACTTTCAGTATAATGTTGAATAGAAGTGGTTAGAGGGGTCATCCTCACCTTGTTTCTTATCTTAGAGGGAAAACATTCAGTCTTTCATTATTAAGTGTGATGTGAGTTCCAGAATTACTGTAGGTGCTTTTTATTAGATTGAAGAAGTTCTTTTCTTTTCCTAGCTTGCAGAGTGATATTGTCATGAATGGAAATTGGATTTTGTAAGATGCTTCTTCTGTATCTATCGAAATGATCATAAGACAAATTTTCTATTTTATTCTGTAATTATGGTGAATTTCATTGATTTTTGAATGTTAAATTAACTTTGCTTTCCTGGGATAAATTCTATTTAGTCATATATTACTGTATTTAATTTACTAACATTTTGTTAAGGATTTTTGTTAAAGATTTATGTTAATAATATGGTAATGATCTGCAGTGTTTGTTTTGAGAAAGTGTTTGTCAAGTTTTGGCATTATGGTAATTCTGGCCTCATATATGTGTATATGTATAGACACACACAGACACACACACACACACACTCTGGCCTCATATGTGTGTATGTGTATAGACACACACACAGACACACACACACACGTGTATGTGTATAGACACACACAGACACACACACACACACACACACACACACCCTGACTAATATAGCATCATCTGTTGATTGTCTTTCTTTGAGAGTGAATCAGATCTTCTTAGCCTTTTTTCTGAGGAGTAATTTTAGATTATATCCTCAATGTTTTCAATGCCATGTTGTGAAACAACTCTGGTTTCTGTTCTCTTTCTCCAAAGTATGTAAATTTTTTTCTTTGAAAGCAGGCATTTAGCCGGGCTTGGTGGCTCAGCCTGTAATCCCACGTCTTTGGGAGGCTGAGGTGAGTGGATTGCCTGAGCCCGCGGATTCGAGTCCCGTCTGGGCAGCGAGACCTCATCTCTACAATAAATCAAAAAAATCAGCCGGGTGTGGTAGCACATGCCCTGTAATTCTGGCTACTTGGAAGGCTGAGGCAGAAGGATCGCTGGAGCCCAGCAGGTCGAGGCTACGGTGGCCGGGAGCGGCCACTGCACTCCGTCTGGGCGACAGAGTGAGACTCCAACTCAAAAAAAAAAAAAAAAGCAGGCATTTAACTTGGTTAGACTCAAAATGCAATGTCTGTCACACCAGCAGTGGGTATTGGCTTAGATCTCATTTCAGGCTGTCTTAGGTCTGCCTTGTACATATGTGGTGCGTTGGTTAGCCTGAGACTTGTACAGTGTTTCTGCACAATTTTGGGTTCCATTTCTCTGGCCCTCTTCTTTCCAGGGTTTCTTTCTTATTCTTTGGTGGCTTTTGTTGCCTGGGGCCCTGGTTTCTTCTGCTGGAAGGATGGCAGGTTTTTCTTCTGGAGTTTTAGCCTGCATGTGCTGTGGCCACAGCAGATGGTGACCTTTCTTACAGTTTATACTCATTTTGGTCTGTCCCACGCACACATGCTTCAGGGGTCTGCCAGAAACTTGGGCAGAGTTTTTATATGGAATTGAGTGTTCTCTATCTCTGGCTCTCTCTTTTCCAGGGTTTGCACTTACTGTCTGGCAGCTCAGGTTTCTCTGACTCCTTCTCCTGGTTCTTCTGGCCTTTAAAATAATTTTTTTTAACGTGTGCTTAGCTGATCCATGTCACAATCATAATGTAACTGTCCTCAGACAAAACTGCAAAAACCTAAAGCTTGCCCCATGCCAGTCGCTTTCATAGTTTAGTCTTCTCTCCTAAACATGTCTGCTTTTATTCACTTGCCAGAGCCCTGAGGTAGTTGTTTTTAATATGTTGTTCAAAGTTGTTATTGGTGGGAGAATTAATTTGTTAGACGCTTATTCTCCCATATGAACCCTTGCAATGAATTTTTCCCCAAGTATTTTACCTCAGGAACATCTAAGTAGAAATGAACTGAATAACTTTTTAGTTCATTTTTTAAAGTAGTATGATTCCTTGAATCTAAAATTATATTTACTTAAGGGAGCCAGGTATTCTGTTTTGGGGTATTAATAAGGGAAGCATCCTGTGTTAGTTATAGATCTCCAGAGAAACAAAACCATAGGACATATATATATATGTGTGTGTAAAGAGATTTATTATTAGGGACTGACTTAGGCATTTATGGAAGCTGAGAAGTCCACCGATATGCTGTCTATAAACTAGAGGCCCCAGAAGACTAGTGGTGTTCTAGTCCAAGCCTGGAGGCTTGAGAACCAGGGGGGCTGGTATCCAAGGGCAGGAAAAGATGGATGTCCCAACTTGAGAAGAGAGTTGAATTTGCCCTTCCTCTGCCTTTTGGTTTTGTTTGGGCCCTAAACAGATTAGATGATGCCCACCTACATATGTGATGGCCATCTTTACTCAGTTTACCAATTCAGATGCTAATCTTTTCCAGAAACATCCTCAGAGACACATCCAGAAATAATGTTTACCAGCTATCTGGGTATCCCTTAGCATAATCTAGTTGACCCATAAAATTAATCTGCACAGAAGGGCCCCTGTCTTTTCCTACCTTTCTCCTCCTTGCTGTATTTGTATTTTTTGTGCCTTTTCAACAAGGCAGTAGAGTGGGGGATCCCAGCTGAATCTTGGTAATTTTACACATAGCTGCTTTGCCCAGAGTCCTATTTATTCATGGGTACACTCTGTGCTCCCTTCAGGGATGTCTCCTGGGTCTGAAATGGGAGGCTGAAGAAAAGGAAGACAAGATGACTCCTTACAGCATCCTAGAGGGTAGCCAATAAGATGACTCTTCTCTGCTTAACATTCTCTGCTGTTTGGCCAGGCATGGTGGCTCAAGCTCCCAGCACTTTGGGAGGCTGAGGCGAGAGGACTGCTTGAGCCCACGGGTTTGAGACCAGCCTGGGCAACATGGAGAGACCTTGTCTCTACAGTAAATCAAAAAATTAACTGGACATGGTGGTATACACCTGTGGTCACAGCTATTTGGAAGGCTGAGGTGGAAGGATCACCTGAGCCCAGCAGGTCGAGGTTGCGGTGGCCGTGAGCATGCCGCTGCACTCCAGTCTGGGCGCCAGAGTGAGGCTAAACAAAACAAAACAAAAAATTCTCTACTATTTTCATCTGTCATTCCTCCATCTCGTCTTCTTTTTTGAGTTGGAGCTTCACACGCTCATGGCCATCCCAGCATTGACCTGCTGGGCTCTGGTGATCCTTCCACCTCAACCTTCCAAGTAGCTGGAACTACAGGCACGTGCTACTGTGTCCCACTAATTTTTGATTTATTGTGGAGGAGAGGTCTCGCCAAGTTGACTGGATGGGTCTCGACCCACCAGCTCAGGCAATCCACTTGTCTCGGCCTCCCAAAGTGCAGAAATTACAGGCTAAGCCACTGGGCTTAGCTTTCTTCCATCTCTTCTTTTCTCGTGTTTGTTCATTGCTCTTCTTTCTCTCATCATTCTGCTTTTTAATTTTACTAAATTAATAATCAAAATCATGTCAAAATAATAGTTTTGTAGCTAATAAAGCATGATTTTACTTTTCAAAGTTTTTAATTTAGTGTAATCCAGGTATTGTATGATTCAAGGTAGGTGTTAAGTTCCTTGTAGTCCCTTGCCTTTCTCAATTTGTATGGTAGTTGAAAACAGTGGGAGAAAACAGTAATATGTGAAGCAAAAAGGCTATGAAACCTCCCAGTTTCTTGATAATCAAAATAAGTAGGCTAAGAGTATAAGCAAAATAATCATTGTATCTGTTACTTTCTATTGACCATTCATAGGCTCTTTGTTTATAGTCTTTTTTCTTTTGTAATATGGATTTGCAAAGGGCTTTATGAAAGGTGTTGGATTGGGAGAAAGCTTGGATGGTAGAATTTCAAATATTTTACTCCAAGAGTATTGGTTCAAGCCTCTAAAATTTACAGTCTGAAAGGGTGCACATTGGAACAAATGGAATGTATACGCTTCATGACCAGATAGTGTATTAGTTAGAGTTCTCCAGAGAAACCCGTATGTATGTATGAAGAGTGTGTATATGTATAGAGAGAATTATTGTAAGGAATTGGTTCCTGTCATTATGGAGGCTGGTAAATTAAAAATCTGCTGAGTCAGTGTCCGAGTTTAAGTGTGAAGGCTTGACGCTGCACAGAACCAGAACGAACTGATGTTCTAGTGTGAAGGCTGTCAGGCAGAATTCTCTCTTGCCCTGAGGAAGTCAGTATTTTGTTTGATTCTGGCCTTCAGCTGATTGGATGAGGCCCACACACATATGGAAGACAATCTGCTTTACCCAATACACTTATTTAAATGTTAATCTCATCCAAAAACATCCTCACAGAAATACCCAGAATAATGTTTGACCAACTATCTGTACACCCTCATGGTCCATTCAAATTGACACATTAAGTTAACCCTCATAGGGCTGCATGTTTCTTTGTAAGAGAGATTAAACCCTGATTCAGGAACACTTTAAAGACTTACTCAGAATGAGCAGCAATATTATTGTGGTCTATAGGGGAGAGGATGTACAATTAACTTTTTGTGCTGTTAACTGCTTCTTTCTCTTAGAAACCTCTTCCTTCGTATTTCCTAGGTTCTCTTTCTACCTCTCTGGTTTCTGTGCATGATCTTTTAACACTCAGATTTAGACAGTATACTGTAATACATCACAGACAGAGGAGTAGAGAAAAGGAAGAGAAAAACTGACTTTCCTGAAAAACTTTCACAGTAAAACTTTATTATTTAAAGATTTTGTAATTCACAAAGTTGCAAGGTTATATTCCAAAATCAACTATAATGGGTTTTGAATTACCTGTTGCTATATTTGTATTGACCTCCATTTCAGATAAATATAGTTTTTCCTTTCTTTTATAGTGACACCTGGAATAATCTTGATGTTTGTTTACTTGCTGTTTTTAGTTTGTTTTTTTGACCAAGAAATGTCTGTTTTTCTGGATGGAAGGTTGTTGTTAAGATTCCAGCCCACACAGATTCACTGATAATATTGGTCAAATATCTCACAGATCTCAGCTTCCTTATCTGTAGAATGGGGTGAATGGAGTGGATAAGCATGAAGATCCCTTTCACTTTTGATTCATGGATTCATGCATTAGCAAGCCATTAGGGAACTTTGATAAGGCTACTTTAGTGGAGGATTTGAAGCTGAAGTGTATATTTTCTAAGGGAAGAAGAAAGAGGCAATGGATATGAATTATATATTTGGGCAGCTTGATTAGAAGAAGGAAAGAACTATGACAGTAGTTAAAGGATAAAGCAGGACAAGAGAAATTTTTCAAAATAACAAAGACTTTTGCTTTTTTGAAGGTATAAAGCAAGGGGCCAAAGAAAAAGGAAATGTGGAGTTGTGGAATGATTGAGCAAACAAGATCTTGGTAGAATTTGGGAGATGGGTTAAGGCAAGGATGGGGGTCACTCTACTTTCTTCTATGTTATGAGTGAATGGGATAAAAGGATACGTGAAAGGGTGGATACTCTGATGTGGAGGGGGAGAATTCCTTCCATTTATTTGAATAAAGATAAAAAGTAAGGTGTTTGCCAACAGTTGGAAGGGTAGGATGAGAGTAGAAGCTTAAGGGGGATGAATCTTTGGAAGAGTTGATAAAGCCAGTCTGTTAGAAACTCAGTAGGGGATAAAAAAATCATAGTGCCCATTTGAAGTTGAATGGTGACTCAAGAAGCCAGTTTTTTTGTTCATTATGTTGTGTATTTTTAAATTTGTGATTTTTTTTTTGTTCCCCAACAATTCTGGCTGTCACTTACTGGTACTGTAGGCATTTTGCTTTGTTGTCAGCTTTTTATGTTTTAAGACCCTATTTCTCAAGAACCCCTTCATGAATTAAGTTTTTAAAAAATCTGTCATGTTGAGTATTTAAGAGATAATGTGAATAAGGAATCGATTTTACATGGATATTTTATTAAGTACTATGTTATAAAGTTTATTTTTTAATATATGATGTAATATAGCATTATGAATGAAGAGACATGTTGACTTTTCACTTAACAAGTAATGTATAGAGTAAGGAGAAAAATGGAATATTTTCCAAACTTTTTGCTCAGTCATTTTTTTTTTTTTTTTGAGTTGGAGTCACTCTGTCGCCCAGAATGGAGTGCAGTGGCATACTCCCGGCCACTGCAACCTCAACCTGCTGGGCTCTGGTGATCCTTCCACCTCAGCCTTCCAAGTAGCCGGAACTAAGGGCCCGTGCTACCACACCCGGCTGATTTTTTATTTATTGTAGAGATGACGTCTCGCCAGGTAGTCCAGGTGGGTCACGAACACATGGGCTCAGGCAATCCACTCATCTCGGGCTCCCAAAGCGCAGCATTACAGGCTGAGCCACTGAGCCCATTTCAGCTCAGTCATTTCTTATGGGGATATGTCAAGCAACCCATGTTTGTGCTGCCTTTTTCTTGTAGCCCTGAGGAAATGAAGGACCCTATTGTAGCTGCTATTTCAATCATTTATGGAACATAGACAGGGTTTGAGGCTGGGCGCAGTGGCTCACATCTGTAATCACAGCACTTTGGGAATCTGAGGCCAAAGGATTGCTTGAAAGCAGGAATTTGGATTCCTGCGGCCTCTTGGACTAAGATGGCGGCCACCCGGGACGCTGGTGAACGGCAGCTGATGTTGTGGGGCTGTGCTGGTGGCAGATGCTGTCAAAAGTTGAAGAATCCATACACCATTAAGAAACAGCCTCTGTCAATTTGTACAGACTATTTTTCCCACTACTTGTAGCCTTATCTAACACAGGGACCAAGACTGCATACTGCTGAATAGACAGACTGTAAAGCAGAGGGAAAAGTGAACAAAGTCAGAAGACCCTCATAAGGAAGAACAGGTCATTGCAGAAGAGAAATAAAAGCAACCCCACCTTCCCTCAAAAACAGAATTGAAGAGGGGGAGGGAAAGGGAGAGAGGGAGAAATATCTACAGAAATGAAGAAAAACCAAAAGAAGAGTATGTGTCTCTCCCAGACGCCTGGGAGAGCAGACACTGAGAAAACTGACTTTGGAATGCAAACAATGAAAAGTCCCAAGAATGAAGGGTCTCAAACTGCAAATGTAGATATCAAAACAATAATGGAGAGATTAAAAAGAATTGAGGAGACACAAGAAGAAACTAGGAAGGAGCTGATATCTGAGATAACAGTAATAAAGAATACTGTGAATGAAATAAATAACAAATTGATAAGCATGGAAAGCAGAATTACCCAAGCAGAAGAAAGAATCTCAGAGCTTGAGGACCAAAATGTAGAAATAACCCAAACTCTTAGGAACACAGAAAATAAGCTCAAAAAGACAGAACAAAGACTTCAAGAGATGAGTGACTACCTCAAGAGGCCTAACCTAAGAATAATCGGACTCCTTGAGGCAGAGAGAGAAACAGAGACCACATTGGAACAAATTTTCCATGAGATCATACAAGAAAACTTCCCTTATTTAATCAGTGATACAAAAATTCAAACACAAGAGATTCAGAGAACCCCCGCAAGACAACAAATGAGAAGACCAACTCCTAGACACATAATAATTCACCTAAATAAAGTAGGCACAAAAGAAAAAATCCTAAAGGCAGCAAGAGAAAAAGGCCAGATCACCTACCATGGAAGACCAATCAGAATAGCAGCAGATCTATCAGCAGAAACCCTGCAAGCTAGGAGAGCTTGGAGCCCTATCTTCAAAGTCCTAAAAGATAAACAATTTCAACCAAGAATAACCTACCCGGCCAAGCTAAGCTTTATCAGTGAGGGAGAATTAAAATCTTTCCCAGATATCCAATCTCTAAGATTTCATGCTGCCACCAAACCATCTCTACATGAAACACTTAAGAAAGTACTAAACACAGAAGAAAAGGAAAAAAGAACAACGTTCTTCACAAGAGTACAGGGAAAAGAATAAAATATACACGAACCAACCCCAAAACCAAAAGAAAGACAAAAAAAAAAAAAAAAAAGAAAAAAAAAAACAAGTGGAAGAACAACAACTCAATAAGAACTCCATGATAGGGATGAACTCTCACATTTCAATAATTAGTCTGAATGTGAATGGACTAAACGCACCACTGAAAAGACATAGAATGACAAAATGGATAAAATATCACCAGGCAACAAGATACTGCCTTCAAGAGACCCATCTCACTAGAAAGGACATACACAGACTCAAAGTAAGAGGATGGGAAACAAGTTTTCAGGCGAATGGAACACAAAAGAAAGGAGGAGTCGTGATCCTAATTTCAGACAAAATATCATATAAGCTATCAAAAATTTAAAAAGATACAGAGGGTCACTACATAATGATAAAAAGG
>NW_007250891.1:530443-690224 GCF_000164805.1 Carlito syrichta | reverse complement strand
AGACTTACATTGCCCTGTCCAACTATCAACAAACTTTACCTCATTTCCTAAGGCCGGATATTGCAGCGTGTGGGGGAGTTTTGGGTCCCTGCTCCCTCTGGCTCTCTCCCTGGCTGCATTGTATCCAGCCTGGCACCCAGCACCACTGGTCACACAGAGAGGCTCTGGGTGCCCACCCCGCAGAGACACCGGTCACATTCCTGGCTGAAGTACCCTGTGGGGGGCCCAGAGCCACCCTCACTACCCACTGCCTGCCCTTTGGAGCTTTGGAGCTCTGGCCCACCCTGGCTGAGGCACTCAGTGTGAGACCCCAAGCCGGGGGACCCAGACAAGTGGAGAAAAACAGATCAAAAATCATCCATCATGACCAAGTAGGCTTCATTCCTGGGATGCAAGGCTGGTTCAACATTCGTAAAACCATAAATGTTACTAAATACATCAACAGATGTCAAAACAAAAACCACATGATTATATCATTAGATGCAGAAAAAGCTTTTGATAAAATCCAGCACCTCTTCTTGATAAAAACCCTTGAACATCTAGGCATATGGGGAACATATCTCAAAATAGTAAAAACCATCTACGAGAAATCCACAGCGAGCATACTCCTAAATGGACAAAAATTAGAACCATTTGTCCTGAAAACTGGAACAAGACAAGGATGCCCACTCTCACCCCTCCTGTTCAACATAGTATTGGAAGTCTGGATCGAGCAATCAGAGAAGAGAAGGCAATCAGGGGTATCCAAATAGGAAAAGAGGAAATCAAGTTATCTCTCTTTGCAGACGACATGATTGTATACCTTGAAAACCCAAGAGAATCTGTCAAAAACCTCCTTACACTGATAAAGCCCTTTGGCAAAGTCTCAGGATACAAAATAAATGTACAAAAGACAATCACATTTCTCTACACCAATAATAAACAAACAGAAACCCAAATGGAAAACACAATTCCATTCACAATAGACACAAAAAAATTGAAATACCTTGGCATCTTCCTAACCAGAGACGTGAAAGACCTTTACAAGGAAAACTACAAAACACTGCTCAAAGAAATCAAAGTTGACACAAACAAATGGAAAAATATCCCATGCTCATGGATCAGAAGAATCAACATTGTGAAGATGTCCATCTTGCCTAAGGCAATCTACAAATTCAATGCAATACCCATCAAATTACCAGCAACATTCTTCTCAGACATAGAAAAAACAATGCAGGAATTCATATGGAAACACAAACGTTCAAGAATAGCTAGAACAATCCTCAGTAAAAAAAAAAAACAAAGCAGGTGGTATCACACTACCTGACTTCAAACTTTACTATAAGGCTACAATCATCAAAACAGCTTGGTATTGGTATAGGAACAGGCATATAGATCAATGGAATAGAATTGAGATCCCAGAAGCAATTTCTCAACCAACTCATCTTTGACAAAGCCTCCACCACCTACCACTGGGGAGAGGAGAACCTATTCAATAAATGGTGATGGGAAAACTGGTTGACCACATGCAGAAGATTGAAACAGGACCCCTATCTATCCCCATGTACAAAGGTTAATTCCAAATGGTTCAGAGACCTAAATGTAAAACCTCAAACCATAAGAACCTTAGAAAATGAAGGAAAAACCCTCATGGAAATCGAACTGGTATCCTATTCCTGAACAAAACCCAAAACCCACAGCTCATAAGAGAGAAAATAGATAAGTGGGACCTTATTAAACTGACAAGCTTCTGCAAAGCCAAAGAAACCATCAAGAGAGCAGGGAGACAGCCTACAGACTGGGAAAAAGTATTTGCCAACTCCAGGTCTGACAAAGGCTTAACATCCTGGATCTACAAAGAACTCAAACGAGCTGAAAAGAAAAAAACAAACAACCCCATTATAAACTGGGCAAAAGATATGAACAGACACTTCACAAAGGAAGACATCCGAGCAGCCAACAAACACATGAAGAAATGTTCAACCTCACTAATCATCAGGGAGATGCAAATCAAAACCACACTGAGATACCACCTAACCCCAGTCAGAATGACAATTATCAACAACTCAAAAAATAACAGCTACTGGGGAGGGTGTGGTGAAAAGGGAACACTTCTACACTGTTGGTGGGAGTGTAAACTAGTGCAACCTCTGTGGAAAGCAGTGTGGCGATTCTTAAAAGCTCTAAATAGCAACCTCCCATATGACCCCGCAATCCCCCTACTGGGTATATATCCTGAAGAGCACAAATCACTCTATAAAAAAGATACCTGCACACGCATGTTTATCGCAGCATTGTTCACAATAGCAGGAACCTGGAAACAGCCATGCTGCCCGTCAAAAGAGGACTGGATTAAAAAAATGTGGTACATATACATGATGGAATACTACGCAGCCATTAAAAAGAACAAAATCATGAATTTCGCAGCAACCTGGATGGAACTAGAGTCTATAATACTGAGTGACCTCTCACAGAAACAAAGATCCAAGTATCACATGTTCTCAGTCATATATATATGTTTTCACTTAAACATCCAATGCAATACTATATGAAAATGACTGACCGTTCTGGGAAACTATGGTGGGGGGAGGGAGATGGGATTAACAGTAGCAAATATCTGTCTGGGAACGGGGAAACACCCCATATCAACAGGGTGCCTGAATGAAACGCAATTATATACCTAACCCTTAACTGTACCCCACAACTTCACAATAAAAAATAAAAAGAAAGAAAAAAAAAAGCAGGAATTTGAGACGAGCCTGGGCAACATAGTGAGACCCCTGTCTCTATAAAAAAATAAAAACTTTGAAAAAAAAAGGAAAAAAGAGAAAGGATTTGAGATAAAATTAACTGTAGGATTGCTATATGTCTTTTTTTTATTTTTATTTTTTTGCAGTTGAAGTCTCACTCCCGTCGCCCAGGCTGGAGTGCAGTGGCATGCTGGGCTCAGGTGATCCTTCTGCCTCAGCCTTCCAAGTAGCCGCACCTATAGGTGCATGCTACCACGCCCTGCTGTATTGCTATATATCATACAACTCAATTGGGGTACATATTTAGCAGTTTTAAGATTAGACGTACCTATAGTAGTTCCTTTACAAATTGGTTTTATCTATGTGATTATATATAACCTAGTAGTTGTGTAATACTTTTTGGAAATTATTTTTTTGAAAGTATTCATTTAAAACAATAATCTTAGGCATGGTTTATTTAAAAAAATACTTATTTTAGTCATTTTTTGAAATAGTTATTACATTCACATGACTCAAATTTCAGAAAACTTAAAAAGATATTTATTCAAATGTTTTTCATTCTATTCTGGGCTCCACTTACCCAATTCATTTCCCTACAGGCAATTAGTGTTGTCATTTTTTTCCCCCCTATCATTCTAGATTGACCAGGTGTGGTAATGTGCACCTAGAATCCTAGCTACAAGGGAAGCTGAGGCAGGAGGATTACTTGAGCTCAGGAGTTCGAGGATGCAGTAAGCGATGATTGCATCACTGCACTCAAGCTTAGATGACAGTGTGAGACCCTGTGTCTTAAAAAAAGATAGACCTGGATTGGTGGCTCAGCCTGTAATCCCAGCACTTTTGGGAGACTGAGGCGAGTGGATTGCTTGAGTCTGTGTGTTTGAGACCAGCTAGGGAAACTTGGTGAGACTTTGTCTGTACAATAAATAAAAAATTAGCCGGGCATGGTAGTGCGCACCTGTAGTTCTGGCTACTTGGAATGCTGAGGTGGAAGGATTGCAGGAGCCCAGGAGGTTGACCCTGGGGTGGCCATGAGTGTGCCACTACATTCTAGCCTGGGCGACAGAGACGCCAACTCAAAACAAAAACAAAAACAAACAAACCAAAAAGACATTCTAGAGTTATATTAACCATATATAATCAAATACATTTATATATTCCCCAACTTACCCCCATATCCTAAAGAAGTAGTAGCACACTATACCCATTTCCTCATTACTTTTAAAAATTTGTGCATAACATTTTATTGTATTGATTGTAAGATAAACTTGTTCCTCTATTCATGTATACTTAGATGGTTTCCAGTCTTTTACTATTACAAACAATGCTAACATGAATAACTTTATGCGTATATCATTTTGTATATGTAAAGATTGCTTAATTTAAATTAACCATATAAAATAAGCACCATTTCTTAAGTTTTAAGGTGACATGCTTTTGGATATGAGTGTAGATTAAAGTGCAGATTGAAATTTGAGCTTATGTTGAGGTATCAAAATTAAATAAAACCTTATTTTATCACCCAGTGGTTGTAAATCTTATATTCTGTGCTTATTTAAAACAAATAATATTGGGGCTCTCTTTTAAAGTACAATAAAAGATAAAGTATTTCAAATTGCTAATGCAAATACTGTTTTGTTTTTTTTTTGCAAATAACACATTGTGGGGGCAGATAATATTTATTCACCATAAATGAAAAACCCATTTGATATTATATTTACTGTATTTTTTCTTTTTTCCCATTGGATTTTGAAGTATTGGGGATATTTTGTTTTAAGGTGTGAGAAATTTGTTCAGATAATGCAATATACAGAACTAGTAAAAATCATCTTGAGTTGAAGTCTCAGAATTTAATATTTGTGTTCTTTATTGACATACTTCAGCAATTCTAATGTTTCTTGTGTTAACCAACGGTCCTTTATAGATTTAAAACAAATGATATGCAACCATGTTTAAAATCTTAGTAAACCTTACCAGGCTGTTGTCTCTGGTCACCTGAATAATAAATCAGATTATTAGGTCATAAGCCAACTCATCTGACATTTACTCACTGTCGTACATGCTCCCTGGATATGTAGACAGAGGTTCTCAGAAGGTCTATTTTAAAAGAAAATATTTATATAATTATTTTATATATTGACTTAAAAATCAAAATACACAGAGGTGCCATCACTTACTGACCTTAAAAAATTTGTATACATTAGTTAAACACTGATGTTGGGGAAAGTTAAGGAAGAAAAAGATGATTGGATATTATAATGTCTGTCTTACATCTGTCTTTGGAAAAGTAACTGTTACTTATTAGAAGCTCTCTGGAAACTCTTAGCATCTTCCATGTACTGTGCTTTATATTAAATGTTTTTGCAAAGTACCATAGGAAGCCCACAGTAAGTTATAATTTTATTATTGTCTGAAAATTCTTATAACAGCTACATTCTGAGGTAGCTCTCTAGGTCAGTGGAGGAGAGATGTGAAGGTAACTTTTGCATGTGTTATCTAAATGGTTAACTTTCTTCAGGCTGAGACATTGCCTGGTGGCTTCCAGGTACCACCCAGATGTGCTATCGGCATGTCAGGTAAGGTTCATGATTAGCCAATAGAGAGGTCATTTGAAATTGGTGAGGACATCAGGGAAGAGAGGGGCAGAAATGGTGTTGTAGAAATGGTTTGAAGGAAGTGTGCAAATCACAGGCTTTACTGCCAAATTGCTTCATGTAAAGATTCCACCACAAATCTAATGCTAGATCAGGCATTTCTGTTGTCCTTGAAATGCTGACCTAGACCTGACCCAGAGCGGCAGAATTCCAGATTAGAGAGACACTTTAATCTTTTCTAAGAAGCTGAGCTTGCTTCAAGCTTTGTTAACTTAGTTCATGATTATCTAAAATAGTCTTCATCCTGTTTACCATAGATAACTCTACTTACGTTAGTCCTGAAATAGTGAGGCTAAATGTCAAATGGATCTAGACCCACAGTGCCATTTGCCTGTACCGTCACGCTACTTGAATGTCCCAGAGACACCTCAAACCCAACAGGTTTGGAATGAAACTTGCCCTCAGCCTGGTCCTCTCTTTCATTCTTTAAAAAATATTTATTGCCTACCATGTATTAGGTACTGAATATCCCAAGATGAATAAAGCAAGACCTGTTCTCTGGCTTTAGACTTTAAGTGTACTGGGAATCCAAGTTTATTTTATTTTACTTTATTATTTATTACATTTTTTTAAGAGACAGGATCTTGCTCTGTCACCAAGGCTGGAGTGCAGGGACTCAGTCTTGGCTCACTGCAGCCTTGAGCCCTGGGCTCAAGTGATCCTCCCACCTCAGCCTCCCCAGTTATTGGGACTACAAGCATGCACCACCATGCCCAATTAATTTTTTATAGAGATGGGGGTCTCGCTATGTTGCCCAGGCCAGTTTTGAACTGCTGGCCTCAAGTGATCCTTCTACCTCAGCCTCCCAAAGTGTTGGGATTATAGGTGTGAACTACTGTGCTGGCCAGTTTTGCAGTTTGAAACTATTTTTTTGTGTAGAATGATCTGGAGTGAATCAAGGATAGTAGCCAGGAGACTGTATCACAGCCTGTTGTGGAAGTCAAAGTATATGATGATGGTGACATTGAACTAGAGTGGTAGCAGTGGTGGTAAAGAGAAGTGGTGGATAAATGAAACACATTTTGGAATGAGAATCAGTGGCACATGGTGATGAACTGAATGTAGGGAATGTGGGGGACAGGGGGGCAGATGTCAAGGGTGATGCCAGGTTTCTGGCTCAAGCACCAGCATCAGTCTGGTGCCATGCGCTGAGACGAAGCCACCTGCTTTGGGAGCAGGTTTGAGGGAGAAGCAAGTCTTCAATTTTGAGAATTATTAGGTTTGAAGTATCTTGAGGAAAGCCAGTGCCTCTGTGCATTTTATCAATGAAATTATTCCCTTTGCTGAAGCTGTAAGCCTGGAAGTCATCCTTGATTCTTATTTATTTATTTATTTGTGCTCTACTTCTAGTTAGTCGTGAAGTCTTGTCAGTTCTGTACTTCTTTAGAGCTTTCTGGACTCCCTTTTCCCCTCTCTCTATCACTTATGCTTCTTTTATGCAATGGTCATGTTCCCCCTGGACTGTTGTACCAGTTTCCTGATTAATTTTCAGTCTCCCATTATTACCTCTCTTAGTCCAAAGTTTTCCACACCACTTGTTGCAGAGCACTAAGAGCTCTTCATTGGTGGGGGCCAAAAGGGCATCGCCTGGACAGGATTCCAGGCCATGTACCACTGTTTCAACCAGAAGAGTTCTACTGTTTTCTTTCTTTTCATCTTGGATTACTACTTTCATTTGAAAGCACATTAAGAGGAATTATGTAGGTAAATAAAACCAGGAGAACCCTTGTCCTGGTGAATCGCCATCCTGCAAATAACTAGCTAGATGACATTTCTAAAATAAATTTGATCATTTATTTACCTACTTAAACATTTCAATGACTCCCTACTGCCTTTAGGATAAGGTTTAAAACTTATAGCATATCCATAATCTGACTTAATTCCCCAAACTCATCATCTAACACTTTATTTCCTGACCCCTTTTCATTGCCTTGGCTGTGATCTGCTATTCTTCCTCCATGCCCTTCCCTACACCATTCCTTTCCTGTCTACCAATCCTTTAAAACTCTGTGCAGGTGTCAGTGTTCATGGGAAAACTTTGTGGATCATATCCAGAAAAAATTAATTACTCCCTTCTTTGTACTATTTCTCTGCTCCCATAAGTATTCCTGTAGTTTGAACATAGGAAACTGAACTGGACTTAACAGGCTATGAACTTTGGTGTTAATTAGGCCCACTATAACTTTCGTCTTCATATTCTAAAGAAGTCCTTAGTTTAAGATGGGCCTCAGTCAGTCTTTGAAGTAAATGGAACCAAATTTGGCAGCAAGTACTGCTAGGCTGTTGTAATACAATACTGTATGTATTGTGTACTTTGGCCCCCAGAGCCAGTCCAATTTTAGACCAATGCTTGGGATATAGACACAGGTTGATATGAGAATAATTGCTCTATTTAAAAAAAAAACTTTTACCTTTTTTATTTTAAAGATGTGGGGTACAATTCAGGGTTAGGTATACAAGTGTTCATTATGCAGGTACTCTTGTTGATGAGGTGTGCGCCCCCTTCCCCAGGCAGATTCCCACTACTGCCAATCCCACTTCCCTGTCCCTCTCCTAGCAGTTTCCTGCTACTGCCAATTCTTTTCTTATAGTATTATGATAATTGTTCAAAGTCTGCTTATGAGTGAGAGCATGTGATACTCAGTTCTTAGTTTCTGTGAAAGATCACTCAATATTATAGACTCTAAGTCCATACAGGTTGCTGTGAAGTTCATGATTTTGTTCTTCTTTATGGCTGCATAATATTCCATTGTGTATATGTACCACATTTTAAAAATCATGTCCTCTTTTGATGGGCAGCACGGTTGGTTCCATGTTCTTGCTACTGTGAACAATGCTGTGATCAACATACGTGTCCAGGTAACTTTATCTTTTATATAGAGTGATTTGAGTTCTTCCGGATATATTCCCAGTAGGGGGGTTGCGGGGTTGTATGGAAGGTCGATTATTAGATCTTTAGTAATCGCCACACTGTTTTCCACAGAGACTATACTAGTTTATACTCCCACCAACAGTGTACAAGTGTTCCCCTTTTGCTGCATTCTCTCCAGCATCTGTTGTTTTTTGAGTTATTGATGATAGCCATTCTGACTGGAGTTAAGTGGTATCTCAGTGCAGTTTTAATTTGCATTTCTTTTTTTTAAAAATTATTTATTTTTTATTATGAAGTTGTGGGGTACAGTTAAGGGTTAGGTATACAATTGCGTTTCATTCAGGCACCCTGTTGATATGGGGTGTTTCCCCGTTCCCAGACAGATATTTGCTACTGTTAATCCCATCTCCCTCTCCCCCCATAGTTTCCCAGTACTGTCAGTCATTTTCTTATAGTATTGCATTGGATGTTTAAGGTCCATTATATGAGTGAGAGCATGTGATACTTGGATCTTTGTTTCTGTGAGAGGTCACTCAGTATTAAAGACTCTAGTTCCATCCAGGTTGCTGCAAAATTCATGATTTTGTTCTTTTTTATGGCTGCATAGTATTCCATCGTGTATATGTTCCACATTTTTAAAATCCAGTCCTCTTTTGACTGGCAGGATGGTGGTTTCCAGGTTCTCGCTATTGTTTCTTAATTGCTTTATTTTGTATGTGCCTGGCCCCATCAGATATCAGGTAGTTTGGAGGACTGCTTTCAGGAATGCATAAAGGTTTGCAGTTTGGCACAGTTATAAAAATACTAAATTACTGATATGTAATTTACATAGCATAAAATTTACTCTTTTAAAGTGTATAGTTTGTTTTTTAGTACATTTGCAGCATAGTTAGTATATTTACCATTACCTAATTTCATCACTCCAGAAAGAAAACTTGTACCCATTAGCAATCACTTTCCTCTCTTTTGTATCCACTCCCAGTACTGGGAAACCCCTAATCTATGTTCTGTTTATATAGATTTGCCTTTTTCGAACATTTCATATCAATGGAATCATGCCATATGAAAGAGGCCAGGCTTTTTTTCACTTAGTGTAATGTTTTCAAGGTTCATCCATGTTTTAGCATGTATCAGTACTTCATTATTTTTTATTGCTGAATAACATTACATGTATGGATATACAATTTTTTATTTATCCATTCATCAGTTGATGGACGTTTGGTTTGTTTCTACTTTTTGACCATCATGCTGTGAACATATACGTATGCTGTGGATATAGATAAGTTTTATGTGATATATATTTTTATTTCTCTTGCATATATTCCCATGGGTAGAATTCCTGAATCTTGTGGTAACTCTCTTTTCAACTTCCAGACTGCATTCTAAAGTGGCTGCACTATTTTACAGTCTCCCTAGCTTTGTGTGAGGGTTGCAATTTTTCCATATTCTTGTCAACACTTGTTATTGTCTATTTTTTTATTGTAGCCATTCTAATGATTTGAAGTAGTATCTCATTGTGGCTTTGCATATTTCTAATGATTAATGACACTGAGCATCTTTTTAGGTACTTACTGGATATTCATATGTTTTCCTTGGAAAAATGTCTTTTTAAAACTCTGACTATTTTTAAATTGGGTTTTGTATTTGTCTTTTTTATTATTGAATTTTAAGATTTCTTTATATATGCTGGATGCAGGGTCCTTATGTATGGTTTTCTAATATTTTCTTCCATTCTGTTGGCTCTCTTTTCACTTTCTTGGTGGTGTCATTTGAAGCACAAAAATTCTTAATTTTGATGAAGTTTAATTTATCAGTTTTTTCTTTTATCACTTGTATTCATCCTATCTAGGAAACTGTTGTTTAACTCTGGTAAAACTTCTTGTGCCTGTCTTCTTTCCTTGACCTTTTCTTTTTCAATCCTAAGGTAGCCATGGAATCATCATAGCTTATTTAGGAGCTACATACTTGTCCAGTCCCAGGATCAGACTCATAAAACCAGATCCATAGATCAGATAGGCCATAATTGTATGTGCTTGGAAATGGAGGTAAGGATGGTGGCTATTTGCCCTGCCAGTATTGGAGAAGTGCTTGCTAGAATCTGGTGAATAAAAACTTCTAAAATGTAGATTCAAATGTTGTCTAAACAGACTTTGCACTTTTTGCTAAATGTTCAAGGAACACCATCTAAATTAACCATGTGCTGGAATCCTGGACTACAGTTTAAACTTGCCTGTCATAAGAGAGTTGCCGAGAAGGGGAGTATTTGTGTGAAATTTACCGGTGTAAGTTGATAACTGGGAGATCCATAACATCCAGACTTACCTTATGTCTGCTATGAGAATTTTTCAAAATGCTATCTATAGTAGTCTTTCTTATTTATTTCACAGTTTGGAATATAGTGTGTTTGTGATAGTTTTTGGTACATTTCCCTGCTCTTCCTCTTAGTGCCAGTTTAAGAAATTGCTAATTGTCTGTTCTTGCTGGAAAGTACTGATTTCCATTTGAATATAACAGTCTTTTTGCTAAAACTTTCCTATGGTTGATTCAAGCAAATACAGAAGCCTTCTGTTTGGTGGACTGAATGTTCAGCCAGCTGTGACGTAGCCACTATTATCAATGAAGCTTATTCATCACTTTCCATGCTGGTGCATTGTACGGAACTTGCAGAGGCTCTTGGAGGCTGAATGGAGAACTTCTCCTTGCTTACCTCCATACACTGTTGGTATTAAGTGATCCTGTTCTCTATCTTTTCCAGACCTTGTAGATAATTAGATCTTTTTGTTTTCTGTCGATTTCCAATAGGGTCTTGCAGATGGTGGGCACTGATTGAGAATTTGTCATCTTCAAAGTTAAAAAAAAAAGATAGGTTATCTTAGGAAATAATTTTATTTTATGTTCTTTTATATGTGAACATTTATTTTATATCCATTGCCATTTTACCAAGACATAGACCATATTATGATTTTATAAAATAAAATGAAGTGGCAGTTGATGATCTTAGGTTAAAGTTTATTGCTCATTTAGATAAATAAAACATTTTAATTTTTAATTTGTATACTTGTTGAATATTGAGGTTAAATTTATAGGTTAATTGCTGAATTTTACTTGTATAGATGCAGCTGTGGAGTACAAAAAGGGTTATTTGTTCCTGTTCATGACTAGAATACAGTCAAAGTTGTTTTAAAACTAAGCCTATTTTATATTTTGGTAAAATCATGTGCCCTGAAATATAGAAGACATTTTTGACAGCCTGATAAAAAACAATCAGACCACCATAACATGGATATTGGGCCTGCCCACAACAATAGTATTATAAGTTGTGTGTTATAGTTTGGGACAGAATATCCTTGATAGAACAATAATTCAATTGTTTCTGACTCCATCTAATAGTCTGATTCTTTTTTCAAAATATTCCATTAAAAAATGCCAAATTTTCTCCATCCCTAGTCCTTTCTAGTTTAGTGAGTTTCAGGGGGCTCACTAAGCCTGTGACCTCTATTCTAAGGACATGCATTTCTCTCGATCTCTGTGAAATCTAGGTGATTCCAGAGGAGCTGGTTGATTCAACAGATTTCATTCAAGGGACTCATATTTTCCTTGGGGACATTTCAGGAAATATTCATTTCTTCCAGGCAAGAAACCCTTCCTCCTTACCCACACACAAGTCCTTTAGAGATTCCCTAAACCCATGGGATTTCTCTGACTTGGCAATGAGTCTTGGTTTGATACCCATTGAAGTAAGTACCTCAGGCTTGCTGTGGTCCAGAACCAACTTCTAGGTGGACTCAGGAGGCCCTAGAGTTGCCCTGGGACTAGAAGCAGAGAAAGGGAGTATTCTTATTTCCTTTAGGGTCTAAAATACTGCTCTGTACATAAAATGTACAAAATATGTTGCTTATAGCTCTTTAATCATTCTTCTCTATATATATGTATTTAGTTTAATATTTTAAAATAATCTATTTAATTTAAGATTATTTAATAATCTGTTTAAGATTATTAGAGTCTAACATCATTCTAGAATTCCCTGTTTCACTCCCAGGTATGTCACCTATGCCTAAGTAACTTATCCTTATTCTTACTGATCTCCCCTCATATAATCAGGCCACTTATTGAATTGACTGAACAACTATCTAATTATAGATTCTGATCCATCTTGATAAATAAGGCTTTTTATACATTCTCACCTTCAAAACATTCCTCCTAGCATTCCTTCTTGCCTGTTTTCCTTGACATAATGCAGGCTCTCTTCACTTCCCACCTAGATTATTCCAGTATGCTCATAACTGGTTGGTGTCCCTTTCTTTATTCTCTCTCCTCTTCACATCTGTCTCCCACTTGGCTGCCAGAATAACTTTCATTAAAACATGAATGTATCCTCTCCTGCTTAAAAAATCTTCAGTTTTTAACTGTTGCATTTTGGGTCAAGCTCAAAGCCTGAACTGTAAAGTTATGCCAGTCTCTGTGAATCTCTTTGTAACTTAACTTTCTACACTTTTACTGTTTATTACTATGCCTTATACCATCCACTTGTGTGACCCCAAAGCCATCGCAGATGCTCTTCCTCTGCCTGAGAGGCTTCTCTCCTCCCCATCTCTGGAAACCCCTTGCAGCTCAAAATTATCTCCCCTTTGCCACCTCTCTTAAATTCCACAGGCCATTTTGCTTTATCTGTGCTTGCATAGTATAGTGTAGCCAGTGGTACTTCCGTTATTGTTAGGCCATTTTCATCACTCCTCAAACTATTTGCGGACTGATGGTTTGGCAAAATAAAAATGAAATACTAGAAAAATAAAATGTAAAAAACATACAAAATATAAGACTCATCTTCAGATTATTAGATTCAACAGACCTAAAATTATTAATAAAATGCTATAAAAGCTTTCTCTATATTTTTTCTCAATTTCTGTACTTAGTCATATCCTTGTGGATTAGCAACCAACTCTTCACAAGTCTGCTCTGGCCCATGGGCCACATTTTGAGTAGCATTGCCTTATAACATTTATGAAATAATTTTACAATTATCTGCTGTGTATTTGCTTTTCTCACCAGACAGGGATTGTTTCTGTTGGTTTTGCGTTTTGTCTGGTTTCCCATCTTTTGTTCCCTCCTCTCAAAAACTCAAGTCTTAAAATAGTTTTGGGGCCTGGCTTGGTGGCTCTGCCTGTAATCCCAGCACTTTGGGAGACCGAGGCAAGTGGATTGCCTGAACCTGCGGGTTCGAGATCAGCCCAGGCAACTTGGTGAGAACTCGTCTCTACAATAAATAAAAAACCAGCCAGGTATGGTAGTGCGTGCCTATAGTTCTGGCTACTTGGAAGGCTGAGGAGGAAGGATCACTGGAGCCCAGCAGGTCAACGCTGGGTTGGTTGTGAGCATGCCAGTGCACTCCAGCCTGGGTGACAGAGTGAGACTCCAACTCAAATAATAATAATAATAATAATGATAATTGTGACAGAGAGTTAATCCGTAAGTATTTGTTGAATGAATTAAGTGTAGCATTGATCTTATTATTTCATAATCACAACTGGTTTGCATTTCACTTTGCAGAGTAATTTGGTAGTTTTATTTTAGTTTTTGTAGGCATTTGAACTTCTTGGTGCCATAGTGAAGTTCTGCTGAGGAAAGAGCTTGCCTCCGAAGTAGAGGTATTTATGTTGTAATGTGACTTGGCTTTAGTGGTCTTAGAAATTCTGCATCCACATTCTTAGCACAAGTGACAAAACAGCTCTTTGCTGTAGGAAAGAAGGATAGAACTAGTGGCATAATTGAAGCAACCTTTTAGCAAATAGTTGCTTTGAGTTACAAATGAAATGTTTAAAAATTTTTTTTTGGTTTTACTAACAAGCCACATGCAGATGCCATTTTGTCCTTCAGAGTTCCCCCCCGCCCCCGTGGACAGCCACCGCCCCATGCCCTTCTCCCATCCTTATTCACAGATCATTGATTTATATGTCTTTAGAATCTGCATTTTTGAAAGTCATATGCCCAACTTTCTGTGATTTTGGAACAGTGTTGCGCCTGGTGGAAAGCACTGGCTTTTTAACTCTTCTCTTTGGTCTCACAGCGGTTGATGTTTGCTTGCCTTGCTTTTGGTCTTTTAACTCCAGCTAGTGGTCTTCATATACTGTCATGTCTTTGTCAGTAACTAGGATATTATATTGACATTCTCCTTGCTTTTTTTCTCTACCTACCGTGTACTGTTGCTTCCTCAAAGTTGTCTTATTCATCTTTGTATTAGGTGTTCTTGGCTGATGTCTCAGTTCACGCCCTATTAATGTTGGTTGACTTGTTAAGCTGAACTCTGTCCTTTATTTTTGCTTAAGAGCTTTCTTTAGCAATCTGCCCATCAGATGAGAAACCTTGCATTGGTTGCATATTTGATGCCCAATTAATATATTACAGAACTGTTTAAGGTTGTAAAAGTCATAAAGCCCAGTTAAAGTAATGCTGACCAGTCAGTCATATGCATGTATAAAGTAGGTGAGAGTTGCAGTTATTCATTCATTATTCTCCTTCAGAAGGTTCTATTGATTATTAGCTTGATGAGGATCTGAGTTGGTATTCCTTTGTCTGCAGCTTCTGGCTGCAGGGAAAAAGACATTAATTCTCTGCCCCCAGACTGTCCTGCTCCACAAGACAACTTGCCAAGACTCAAGTCACATGCCCAGTGAATTGCTGCTACATTTTTTCTTCCTTGTCTTTTTCAAGGCTACTGTTGTTGGGCTTACTGCCTGGTGTTCCTGAATTGTAGCCCTTTTAGTTCTCTGAGTGATGAACTCCAAACATTGTTTAGCAGCCGAAGCAATCCTTATTGAGACTAGATTATCTCCAATGAGTAGGCCAGGCATGTTTTTTTTTGAGTTGGAGTCTCACTCTGTCATCTAGACTGGAGTGCAGTGGCCGCTCCCGGCCACCGCAGCCTTGACCTGCTGGGCTCTGGCAATCCTTCCGCCTCAGCCTTCCAAGTAACTGGAATTACAGGCATGCGCTACCACACCCGGCTAATTTTTTGATTTATTGTAGAGATGAGGTCTCGCCAAGTTGCCCAGGCGGGTCTCAAACCCGCGGGCTCAGGCAATCCACTCACCTCAGCCTCCCAAGGCATGGGATTACAGGCTGAGCCACCAGGCATGTTTTTATGGCTCCACAATACCAGGTAGAACTTCTGCAAGTAGCAGATATTGGACTTGTTCTAGTCTTTACTCCTGAACTTGAGCCCTGGTTCATACCAACTTATAGTCCTTAATACCCATCATTTGTCCCCAGAGAGTCACCAAACCTCTGGTGTGTGTGGGTATAGTGTGAGAGGCAGATATTCCTCACCCAGTTTTTGGAGGAGAGGTATCCTTCCTTTTCTTCTGGAATGAACATATGAAATAACCCTCACACTTAGCCTGCCTCACTTTTCTAGTTAGGCATTCCATTTTGCATCCCATTTGCAGAGCTGAGCCTTGTTCCTCCTTGTAGTCTCTTTGGTATCCCAAAATGTTCAAGTACCATTAGGAATGTCAGTACTTTCAGTGTATTTGTAATGGTGGTGATGGATTTAAACTAGCTTCTACACATGTTTTCCTGCTTCACGTGTTTGTGAGATGGGTTACAGGGGTTTAGTGGATGGTTATCTAGTGGAATGAAACTAATTAATGCTTAAGTTTATTGAACCACTAACTGTAACGTTCCTTGACACTGTGTTCTAAGTAACAGCCATGGTCATGACCTTATTACCCAGAGTCACCTATTCTGCTGAGGAATGTGGAGAAAAGAGAAAACTGTACAACTGGAGAACTTAAAATGCCTCTTTTAAATTGTATTACCTTTTTATTCTGTGTAATTTCTGTGTTTTTCTCTTTCTTATGTGAGAAGCATTATTGGGTTCATGAAAAACCTGTATTTCAATATTGACCCACCCACTTTCCAGTGATGTAACCTTGAGGTAGTTGATTATCCTCTCTGAGCTGTAGCTGTACTTTCCTTCTCTGTAATAACAGGTTGTGGCCAGTACTTAACTTACACGACTATTTTAAATATTAAATAACATGGTGAAAGTGTGTGCTTGGTACCATGTACTGCTGACCCAGGGAAAGACTTTAGTAAAAACTCCTTTCCATTTTCCTGTTACATTGAGCATATACAGTATTATTTGCTCTAAAACCTTCACTTGTGCCTTGGAAACTACGAGAAAATGTTACAAATAGCATTAAGTAGAAATGGAGGCACTTAAAGAATAAAATTCAATTTAGTTCAATGAACACTTATTGCACACCAGGCACTGTGGGTGGAGAAGACAACTTTGAGCAATTTACAGTCTAATGAGGAATGCAGATGCGTGAGTGGACATTTAAATGGAGTGTGATGGGTGCTGTGGAGACATGACTGGTTTGCTGTCCACATGCAGAGGGAGAATACTTGCTCTTAAGAAGCAGGGAAGGAGGTGAGGGATGGCAAAAAGTCACGGAGATGAAGGAATGGATTTTTGAACCACAGCTTGAAAAGGGAAAGCACATTCCAGGCAGAGGGTTGTACGCAAGGAACGATACAAAACTGTGAGGTAGTCTAGCAAGTGCAACTGCAAGTTGCTCAGGCTTGCCAAACTGTAGTGTGAGATGGCAAGTGGTGGGAAGGAGAGTTGTTAATGGCCAGCCCATGGAAATCCTTTTTGTCATGCTAAGATACTTCCTTCATATCCTATAGAGAATGGAGGCCATTTATTCCAAGGCTCTATACTGGGTTGTGACAAGACCAAATTTGCATTTTGTAAGAATCACTTGGGTGCTGGTGCACAGAATGTATTGGAGGGAGACAAGATGAGAAGGAGGGGGAGACATGCCAAGAAGCTGGTGCCAGGGCTTCAGAGAGAACAAAGGCCTGGACTGAAGAGCAAACGAGGGAGGCATAAAGAGGAGGAGACCAACTTAGAGTCAAAGTATGAAAAAGTGTCGGAGGTGAATCTTTTATTTTCTTGTCTTGAGTGCATCTGATTGGAATGGTGAATAAAGGAAGTGGTTTAAATTTTGGGAAAAGATGATAAATTCAGTTTTGGACAAATTGAATTTGTTCTGCTTGTGGGATGTGATCCAAGGCGGGGGTGGGGAGGTGAGGGGGATGGGGCGCGGGGAGACCAGCGGGTAGTTTGTTACATAGGTCTGGGGCTTAAGAGAGGTCAGGGCCAGATATGCAGCTTTCTAATCTTAATCTTAATTGATTATAATGACGTTATAACAACACATAGAATGGTCCCTTTGTCTCTCTTGGATTGTGCCAGAGAGACAGAGATTTATGATGTATCTCAAATGAAGCTGTCATTAAAAATGTCTAGTACATTCCCTCTTCCCTCCCACCTCAACTCTCTCCTTAAAAGAGGTAGAATATTGTTATCACCCTTTTCTCTTTCAATTCCCACAGTGCCTTTTGGTTTGGGACATAGTTTTGAAATGAAATAAAATTGAATTTTGAAGGGTCTTAAATTTTAATGTGATACTTCACATAGCTCCAAGCTGCATTTTAATGTGGCTCAGCATATCTTCTGATCCCTTTGGGAATGCTTTAAAGTAACGTGTTATTATTATTATTTTATTATTAGTTCTCAGACAGAAGTTCAGAGAAAATTATTCGAGAAATCAGGATGTATCCCCTAGGCTGTGGAAGGATAAATGTGGCAGTGGCTTTTTATCTTCTCACCTGACTTGTCCTGCCTTCCCTCTTCTGGAGGGACTCTGTGGTTTTAGATCAGAATCAAGGTGTCATTGAGTGGAGCCTTCAGTGACAGAATTCTTGCAGCTCTGCATTTTTTGGGTAATCTTCCACACCTTCACTTTTCTGCCTTGCCATTCCCTCTTCTTTACCCAGGAAGGTGGGCAGGCTTCATCTTATTTCAGGGGACTTTAGGAAATCTTATTCTTGGATGTTTTTGTTCTGTGTCTTTATGGTCTATACATATCTTTTAAAAATTATTCTCTTGTCAGTATTGAGGTTTATGATAATCTGTCCCCTCCTACCCTCTTCCATTTGAATATACTAAGAAAATTAACCATTCTGTTTTGGCTCCCTTGAAATTATAGGCCTCTCATCCCTGTTCCGTTTTTTTCTACCTTAAGGTACAACATTTTCTAGGTCCAGTTATTACACCCTCTGCTGAATTCAAATGTATCAGTTAAGCCTCTATATTTTTCTAGCTCCATGACCACCAACCATCCTTTTCTTAAATACGTCTTGCATTGGGAAGTTCCTTTTCTTAAATACATCTTGCATCGGGAAGTTCACTGTCACATACGGGTCATTTCTTTTTCAGCAACTTTGTTAAAGGTCTTTCTTGTATAACATGGTGATGGTGTGATATGTTAACCAATATGCTTTCTGTTTGTGCTGTTTCCTGCAGCCTTCTGACAGTTTTACTTTTTCTGGTTATCAGGGTAGGGAAGGGTACCTCAGGAGGATGTAGAAAAGAGGCAAGTGTCTGGTTTTTGAATTTTAAAAATTACAAAGCCTGAGTTTGGCTGCGAGATTAAATGAGAGAAGAAAAGTCATGAAAAAAGATTTTGTAGTCTAGAAGTGGGAGGAGAGTCAGATAGGGAGTTGAGAGAACCTAGATACTGGCATTGTATTTGAAATAAACCCCTAGGAAAGTTTGATAAATTCTAAAGGACAGTAGACTTCTTCCTACCATGATTCACCCCATCCCTTGTTGGAACCTAAGAAAGCAGAAAGACCTCAGAGCAAAGATGCAAAGATTAAGTTTCTGCCTCTCAGTCAAATGCAGGCTCACAACTAAAATTGTTTAGTTACAGAAAAAAAAGTGAAGTTACTTTTTTTGCCCATGTGATTTATAGGCTGGGATTTGTGTCTACTCTGTCTATATTGAGTATCAGTGAGATATAGTGAAAAATTGCTTAGGCTCTGAAGTCAGATAGATTTGAGTTTAAATCCTGGCTCTGGGTCATAACCTAGTCGAGTTACTTAATCTCTGAGTCTGTTTTCTCATTGTAACAGGAATAATAGTACTCCCCTTGTTTGGAGTATTTTGATGCTTGGATGGGAGATACACACACACACACACACACACACACACACACACACACACACACACAACCTAGAACAGTGCCTGTGTCATAATATTTTTCTTCACTTAATGTTTTCCTCAGGACCACCTCTTATTTTGTGTTCATTCTCTCATGTGATAGAACTACAGATATTTGAAGGCTAGTGTCCTTAGCAGCATCCTAGCACTGAGACTTGCATATTTGAGAAGTAGTATGCTATAGTGTACTTTGGAGCATATTGCTTGGATTCGAATCTCAGCTAGGCCACTTACACACTTAAGGTAAGTTACTTCTTGGGCCTCAATTTCCTTATTTGTAAAGTGGAGATGATAATAATACCTATCTCACAAGGATGATTATATTAAAGATGTTAGTACATATAAAGACCTTTAGATGCACGTTAGTAAATTATGCTTAGAGTAAGCATATCATTGTGACAGAGACAGTGCTACGTGTTCAACTAGTTCTGTTTTATTTCCTCTTTAGAGCCAGACTGAAGGCAGCTGTATTTTCCTGCCTTCCTTGCAATTAGGTTGTGGCCATGTTTTTATTCTAACTTACAGATGGAGGAGGCATGTGTTATTTATGAGCCAAAACTCTTTGCATGTGGGTTGAGATGTTGAGATGATGGATTCACATTATAGTAGACTGGGCTCCTAAGTTACCATTTGGAAGATAGCTTCTGGATCCATAGAAGACGTAGTGTAAGCAAGAAATAAACTTTGCCCCATATCCTATCACATGAACCCCCCCCCCCAAATAACAGGTAGTACTAAGAGAAACATTTAAGTGAAGGAAAGTATTTCTGAGTATCTCTTATGAGCCAGGCACCAGTCTAGATATTGTATACATAGGCATAATTTATGTGGATTAACATTAACTTTATCATTATTAACTTTTGTTAGATGAATACTAATGAAAGAAATATTGAGGAGTCAATTTTAGCAAAAGGCCTTTTCAATAAAGATATTAAGAAGGATGGAGGATTTTATTAAGAAACATAGAAATAGGATTAAGATGGAAACATTAATTGTTCTTTTTGAAATAGTTTTCATGTAAATTCATGGTGAGTGATAACATTTTTTTCCTTTTCTTGTCCCATATCCTATGATGGAATTTTCTCTGTTTTAAAAAGCTTTTTATATTTTTTTAAATATCAAACAGTTATATTCTGGAATGGTCATTGATAATTTTATTAGTGAATGAGTTTATCAGCTCCTTTATTGGGGAGCAGGTTTTATCAAAGGGTATGGAGGAGAGAAAGTAAGAGTTCCAATTAGGTGTTTGAGGAAAGGAGGGAGCATTAAATTCAGGCTAAGGATTAAGCACAGTGGATTTTGTATTTTCCTCTGATATGATATTGCGGTCTCTCTCTGAAGAGTGACTATAAACTCTACTCCTGCCCCACTGGGGATCCAGGGGAGGTGATCTTGAATGTTTACAGAATGCCTTTTACACGATGCTTCTTTATCCTGGTGGACAGCCTAATGCTTAGCCCATGACCAGGTGTCCCTTTCACAGGGAACTTGTTTATATTGGCAGATACCCTTGTGGCTCTTGTCTGACCTGTGTTCAGTTTATTCTTGCTGAGACAGCAAGCCACTCTTCTGGAGAGCTGTGACTTGGTGGAGAGTTAGATTTGGGTGTGTCAGTCAAGTGAGATGCCAAGGAGGCAGCACAACAAAACACATGAAATAACAGAAGCATTGTATTATTTACAGATCTCAAAGAAAAGAGAACAGCACACTTCAAAAGGCCAACAGGAAGACAAGGAGTCATCCAGGACATGCACGCCCAACCAGAGGGTGGGGAGGAGAAAGAGAGATGGACATGTGGGTTGAGGCCTTTATTGGGGTTCATGGTGTAACCCAAGCAGCCTTCCCACTGGCAGTTCTAATTGGTCAGTTTAGAGCCAGCAGGCACAAGTTCCAGGAGGCATGCTGTGACTGAGAGGTGGTCACTATGGCATATCTACACAGTTCCTGCAGGGTTTGGAGGTCAGTTGGGTATATCACGTAGGTTGTATTTAGCTGTCCCTCAGGGAGGTGGTTACTAGGAGGTATTTGTGTAAGCAAATATCTAAATTGATCTTATTGAGGAACTGGGAGGAAATGTAGAATTTGAAATTGTTTCAAGGGTGTCTAAGCCTTGCTTCTGGTATGAGAAAGTTCATCTTACATTTAAAATGGGTGCCAAAGAAACATACAAGTTTAAGAATTTGTTACAATAGAAGTAGTTAGGGCTTGGTCCATCTGTAAACACAATTAAATGATCTTTGAGACGAGTGACAATGTTGTCAATGACTGTCCCAATAGTTACTCTGCTTCTCTCATACCGCATAAAATGGTAAATGGATTTGATTCTTGGGAAATGAATTTTTAAGTGTCTTTAAACTTTTGACAAGAAAATGTGACTTATTAAAATGTTTTCTGTATCATTTTTCTCTTATATTTTAATTATTGTTAGACTGATTCATTATGAAGATGAACAAAGAAATACCAGAACAAAGAAATACCAAAGTGGAACAAACATACAAATATTTTAAATTTTTAAAAATATTTTAAATTTTTTGATTCATTATATTTGTAAATATTTATGAAGTATGTGTCAAATTTTGTTACATGCCTAGGATATGTAATGCTCAAGTTAGGGTATTTGGGGTATCCATTGCCTGAGGTTTTTTTCTAAATCATTTAAAAAAAATCATTTTTATGTTTTGGGCACATTTCAGGTCCTTTCTTTGGTTATTTAAAATTTTTTAAATTTATTTTATTTTTATTTCTTTATCATAAAGATATGGGGTTCAAGTCAGGATTAGGTACATAAAAAATGTATGTGCAGTTGAAGTTTGGGCTTCCAACTGCTACTCACTTTCCCTGGTTTAGGATCAGGTACCCTATGTGTTGTTATGTGACTGCCGGCAATTCCTCCCTCCCCTGGCAGTGTCTCGTGACTGCCGATCCCTGCCTTGTGCTATCTTCTAGCTGTTTTGAAAAATTCAGCACATTGTTGTTAACAATAGTCACCTAGCCGGGCTCGGTGGCTCAGCCTGTAATCCCGCGCCTTTGGGAGGCTGAGGTGAGTGGATTGCCTGAGGCCGCGGGTTCGAGACCTGCCTGGGCAGCGAGACCTCATCTCTACAATAAATAAAAAAATCAGCCAGGTGTGGTAGCACATGCCTGTAGTTCCGGCTACTTGGAGGGCTGAGGCGGAAGGATCGCTGGAGCCCAGCAGGTCGAGGCTGCGGTGGCCGGGAGCGGCCACTGCACTCCAGTCTGGGCGACAGAGTGAGACTCCAACTCAGCAAAACAAAACAAAACAAAACAAACAAACAAAAACCAAACAAACAATAGTCACCTTATTGTGCTATCCAACATTAGAATGTATTCTTTCTAACTGTATATGTTTGTACTCATTAACCAGCCTCTCTTCACCCCTGCCTTCCATCCACATACTCTTCCCAGTCTCTGTTATCTATCATTCTACTCTCTACCTCCATGTGCTCAACTTTTTTAGCTCCCAGATATGAGTGAGAACATGCAATATTTGTCTTTCTGTGTCTGGTTTATTTCACTTAACATAATGACCTCCAGTGCCATCAGTGTTACTGTAAATGACATACATGATTTCATTCTTTTTTTGTGGACAAGTATTAGGTTGATGCATAAGTTCATAGTTTTGTTTTTGGTGTGGCAACATTGCGGTGTTGGGAGTTTGTTTATAATTTGTCATGCAGAGTGACAGTGTTGTGCTTGTGAATACGCTTTGCATTTTGCAGATTTGAAGAAAGTGCTACTTGTGGGTTAAAGAAGGTAGAGTGTCAAGTGGTAAAAAATGAATGCTTCCAACATGTTCTTCTGTGTGAGTTTAACAGAAGAGTAAAGGCAGTGGAGGTGGCTAGAAACATTTGTGCCATGTATGGGGAGAATGCCATCAGGAAAAGCGTGGCAAGAAAATGATTTTGTCATTTCAAAGAGGGCCACTTTGACCTGAGTGCTTCTCCATGTTCAGGAAGACCATCAGACTTTGATGAAGACTGTTTAAATGTTTTAATCCATGATAAGCCACATTAGTCAAACAGAGAATTGGCAAATGTGATGAACTGTGACCAATCATCGTGTGACATTTGCATTCCACAGGCAAGCAAAACATGTTACGAACTTATGCATCAATCCAATAGTATTCCATTGTTTATACATACCACATTTTCTTTATCCATTTATCTGTTGATGGACACTTAGGTTGATTTCATATCTTTGCTATTGTAAATTGTGCTGCAATAAACATGGGAATGCAATAAACATGGGAAGGCATGTATTCCTTTGATATACTTATTTCTTTTCTTTTGGATAAATAATAGTGAGATTGCTGGATTGCATGGTAGTTATATTTTTAGTTTTTTGAGAAATTTTCAATCTGTTTTCCATAGTGTGTAGTAATTTACATTCCTACTAACAATGTGTAAGAGTTCTCTTTTCAGGTTGGGCTCGGTTGCTCAGCTTATAATCCCAGCACTTTGGGAGTCCGAAGCGAGTGACTTGCCTGAGCCCGCAGGTTTGAGACTCACCTGGGCAACTTGGCGAGACCTCATCTCTACAATAAATCAAAAATTAGCTGGGCATGGTAGTGCGTGCCTGTAGTTCCGACTACTTGGAAGGCTGAGGAGGTTGAGGCTGCGGTGACCCGGAGCATGCCACTGCCCTCCAGTCTGGGTGACAGAGTGAGACTCCAACTCAAAAAAAAAAAAAAAAAGAGTTCCCTTTTCTTTGCATCCTTACCAGTATGCTATTTTTTAATTTTTTGAATAATAGCCATTCTAGCTGGGCTAAGATGATATCTAATTGTGGTTTTAAATTGCATTTCTCTGATGATTAGTGATATTGAGCTTTTTTTCCCATGTATTTGTTGGTCACTTATATCTCTTCTTTTAAGTAATGCCATTCATGTTTTTTGTCCACTTTTTAATGAGTCTATTATTATTTTTTACTGCTGTTTGAGTTCCTTATATATTCTAGATATTAGTCCCTTGTTATATGAATAGTTTGCAAATATTTTCTCCCATTCAACAGCTTGTCTCTTCATTCTTTTGTTTCCTTTGTTGTACAGAAGCTTTTTAATGTAGTCCCATTTGTCCATTTTTATTTTTGTTGCTTATGCTTTTGAGGTCTTAGCCATAAAAGTTTTGCACATGCTAATGTCCTGAAGAGTTTTCCCTATTTTCCTTCTAGTAGTTTTATATTTTGGGGTCTTTTAAGTCTTTAATCCATCTTGGGTTGGTTTTTTTTTTTTTGGTATGGTGAGAGATAGGCATCCAGTTTCATTCTTCTGCATGTGGTTATCCAGTTTTTCCAGCACCATTTATTGAAGAGGTATGGGGAATTTCTGAGCCTTTTATATCTGCATTGCTAAGTCTCTTGCTGGACTCGGCAGGTTTTCATTTATTATTTTATTAACTAGGTTGTCTAGCTCTTTCATTCTCTGTTTTTCTTTCGGAACCCTGATAATTAGAATAGTTGTTCACTTTATGGTGTTTCATATGTCACAAAAGGCTTTGCTCTTTCTTTTCTTTATTTTTTTTCCATTTTTGTCAAAAGACCTGTTTTGAAGTTCTGAGGTTCTTTCTTTTGCTTGGTTTACTTTGTCATTGAAACTTTCAAATGTATTTTGTATTTCATTCAATGAATTCTTCAGTTTCAGAATTTTGTTTCTTTTTCATGATGTCTATCTCTTTGGTAAATTTCTCATTCATATCCTGGGTTATTTTTTGATTTCTTTGTATTGCTTTTCAGAGTTCTCTTGTATCTCACTGAGCTTCTTTAGTATCAAAATTTTGAATTATTTTTCTGGGATTGTGTGCATTTCTTTTTATTGGAATCTATTGCTCTATATTATTGTTTCTTTAGCGGTTTCATATTTCCCTGTTTTTTCATGTTTTCTGTGTCCTTATGTTGATATTTGCATATCTGGAGTAATAGTTGCTTCCTCCAATTTTTTTTTTAATAAATTAGTTTTCTTAGGGGAGGATTTTTTTTTTTCCCTGAAGATGTATTTGTGTTAGTTGGGTACAGCACAATGACTTTGACTTTGGGTATGTGCAGTAATGTAGTTTCTATATGATTTCTTTGGCTATAAACAACATCAGTGGTACCTGTGATTTCAGTGGCTTAGGGTATGGTTGTTATAGGAGGCTGTGGTGAAGTTTTCCTATGGAGTGGTATGCCAGGTAGGGCAGTCTTTGGGCCTCAGTGATGACAGTGGTGGACTGACAGTGCCTGTCCTTGAGTCCAAGGGGTGTAGGCTGGCACTACTGGTATTAGTGGGTCCAGGCAGGCTGATTCTTGGGCATTTAGGTGGCTTGCTCAGTTACTGGGAATGGCAGCAGTAGGCTAGGTGGGTGGGATGGTTTCCAAGCCCCTGGCAGTGGGGTGATAGCTGTAGCAGTGGTGAGACAATTTTCTGAAACCCAAGGTGACCTATACTGGTGTTGGCAGTAGTTGTGATGATTTGGGCGGGCTGGTGACTAGCTGTGGTGGTAGATGCTGGTTGAGTGGGCCTGACTTCAGATCCCAGGAAGAATGCTCGTGGTCATGTGCCACCAGTGGTGAACTAGACTAGGTGATCTCCAGGTTCCTGGATAGTGTGCTCAGGTACTTTGGGGAGGATGGAGAGCCAGGCCAAGCTGTGCCCTCAGGCCCCCTAGTGGCGTATATGGATACTGGCTGTGGTATGCAGTGGCAGGGTGAGTCCTAGGCCATTGGCCAAATGCTCAAATGGCAGCAGCAGCATCTCTTCTATGGCCCTGCTTCTGGAGAAGGCATGTTGTTTTCCCCAAGGGCTGCCATAGGCAGGCATCTGGAGGGCATGGGCTTTGCTTGCATCTCAGCGTGCATCAGCCTGCAGCTGCAGCAGCTGCGGTAGTAGAATTTGTCCTTGGGGTACATGAGAATGTTTGACTGCCCCTCTGCAAGGCGGCATTGGATTGTTGCCTGTGGCTTTCGACTTGGCTCTGATTGCAGGGCAGGATGCAGTCTGGTGTGAGTGAGGTTCTTAAAATGGCATGGAGCTGCTGTTTCTGCTTAAACTCGGGGGTTTATGGTACCCAGCATGAGGTCCTCTCTGGAGCAATGCCTTTGTGCGGTTTCCAGGAAGAATCCAACATCAGTCTCAGGACCTGCAAGGGTTGAGGGGCCCACTTGTGGCTAAGATTGTGGTAGTACGCACAGGATTGTGGAATGTGGGAGGAGGGGGTCACTCACTTACTATTTCCCCGTGCTGAAGAAGTCTCTCTTCATTCCCAGATGATCAGTAGTGGCTGCCTTGCTCCCCTTTCCTTCCTTGCTTTAGGTGTTTCCCGTCACTTCTTTGTTGAAGCTGTGTTCTTTCTTGGATGATCTGTTTGAAGGGCTATTATCTATGTACTATTTCAGTTCCTCGTGGAGGAGGTGAGTAGGAGATGCCTCTAATTAGCCATCCTGAAGCCGGAACAGTGTCTTTTTCAATCCCTGCCACCCAAGCACAAACCAGAACATGCCCTAGAGGCTCCAGGTGTGATGTGGGGCACTGAGTACTGCGGTGCTCCTCGTGCCATAAGGACCCTGACAGCTGACTGCCTGTCTGAAGGCAGCAGAAGCACAGCCCAGCAGATAAACTCGTGCAAACCAAGGTATTGGGGCCTCTGAGCTGACCCTCCCAAGAATGTCCAAATCAAGTATTTAGGTGATTTACTTTGAAGCCAGGCCAACATCATTTATTCATGAAAATTGATATGTGAAAAATACTTGATCCATAACCTTACCAGATCAGTGACCAGTTATTCCATATGTTCACTTTATATGGCCATAATGGCAGCAAGGATACAAATGTACCTCAAATTCTCTTTTAACAATTAGTGATGTAGTGCTATGTTAGAGAAACTGATGAAACTCTGTATTTGTTGTTGTTGTTGTTTTTCCCTACAGAGGTGGTGACAGATAGGTCACTTCTTAGAGAATTTATCACTGTTTTTGAAAGAGTTGATTGTGAAAAGTAATTTCTGATATCAAGATTAGATTGTCATGGGAAAAAAGTGGAGACTGGCCCCTTCTGTGATTTTCATCTCCCTCCTGGTCCACTGTAGTTGGCATGACAGTAGGAACTTTGAAACATGGTAATAATCCAGGTAGAAATTATATTAGGAATAAAGTGAGAGGCTATAATTTTGGGAAGGAGGGATTTGCCTGCATCTAGTTTCCAGAACATCCTCTATCTTCAGACTGGAACAAAATTTTGATTCTGTCTCTAGTTTCCCTGATAGCAGGAGTTTTGTTCTTCTTTTTTGCACTCAAACTTTGTAATGGTATGGGAGCTTCCATGAAGCCCCATATTGTGGCAGCCGTGGTAGATACATCCTTTGGGGTATTGGGATGCAGGTGGGGAGAGCCCTGGGCACTGTAGTGATGATGGTGGCATTGGAATCATGCTTGGGAACCTCCTTTATTTAAGGTGCTATTTGATAGTACAGACAACAGCATAAGAGGAGCTAGAAAAGAGCTTAAGTTTTGAGCCTATTACCATTAACCAAAAACAAAGTTGAGAAACAAACTAATTTTTAAGTAGGAGAAGTTAACTACATTTTTTGACATTGAGTTTGATGTGATGATTATTAAATTGCTGACTAGAAGTTTGACATTCCATCTTTTGTGAAAAGCTGGGGCTAGCAATGTTTTGGATAAAGACTTTTGTTGCTAGACCAAAATGAAAGACACTCTTAGTTCCCTATTTGAGCATATATTTGAGATTATAGTGTAGGATTATATAAGGAGTCAGTTCATGATTCAGACAACTGTCTATGAGCACATCGTGTGTGTGTGTGTGTGTGTGTGTGTGAGAGAGAGAGAGAGAGAGAGAGAGAGTTTCCAGCAGGGTTACAGATTTATCTGTCATATATGGTAGCATAAAACTGTGTGAAATGAGTAAATTTTTTTTTTTTTGAGAAAGTGGAATTTGTTGAGAGTACAGAAAAGCTCCCACAGTGGGAGGGGACCTGAGGGGGTTGCCCTGAGTAAAATTTTTTTTTTTTTTTTTTTTGGAGTCAGAATCTCACTCCATCGCCCAGACTGGAGTGCAGTAGCCGCTCCCAGCCACTGCAGCCTCGACCTGCTGGGCTCCGGTGATCCTTCCGCCTCAGCCTTCCAAGTAGCTGGAACTACAGGCAGGCAGGCGCTACCACACCTGGCTAGTTTTTTGACTTATTGTAGAGATGAAGTCTCACCAAGTTGCCCAGGCGGGTCTCGAACCCGCGGCCTCAGGCAATCCACTCACCTCAGCATCCCAAGGTGTGGGATTACAGGCTGAGCCACAGAGCCCGGCTAAAATTTTTTAAGGAAAGGTATTATTGGAGGAAATAGGAAAATGGAATAACATTAAAAAAAACATATATTTGGCTTTATGAACAGAATGATTTCATTTTAATTTTTCTGTTCTAGACAAAGTTTCTTCAATAAGAGGAGATAGAAAAATTTCTTCTCATGAAATTTAATCTGTAACCATCTGCTGCTGTATCTCGTTATGTTCTTCATGTAATTAGAGCAATTAGGATGAGGCTTGTACCATATATTGGTCTTGGAAGGAGGGTTGAGCTATTTCCAGGCTTATTTTGAGAGATTGGAGATTAATGGCCTACTCTTTTAGGTAAAATGATGGGAACTAAGACATATTTAAGGTAGGAAATCGAGGAGGACAAATTTTTTTTTTTTTTTTTTCTGTAACGTTGCTTTCTTATCACCATGGTGATTATGTATTTTGTAAAATATCTTTAATGAGATTAACTCACAATAAAGAAGAAAGTAATAGTGATAAAGTGATAAGGAGGAAAGATAATTGAATGAAAGAGAGGAGAGGGGCTCTGTGGTGCAGTGATATGGTGGAAACCTCACTGCAGATTTTCAACACTGAACAGTTTGGAGAAGAGAAGGAAGGATAATTTAAAGGAGAAGGCAAAATTTTAGATATGTAAAACTCTTTGTTTGGGAAACCAGTCACATGATTGTGGCTTGTACTGAAGAAGGGTAAGGAAATTAGTGCTGTAACCACAAATGTGCTCAGTCACTGTGGGATCCCTAAAGTAGACTGCATTGCCACTCTGCACCCACCTGGGATGTGGATGTTTCATCCCACATCCTGGAAAAGCCTTCTTGTAAGGGCTGACAGCTCTCTGTACTCTGGCCCTCCTTTCTCTTCATTGCAATTGTTAGCACACTAGTGGTAATTCTCATTGCTAGTACTGAACTTCCAAGTTATTCTTTCAACGGATCTTTCTCAGGTCATTATGTACTCCAATTCAACCTATCTGTGACTACCAAATACATTTTTGTGAACTATTACTCTATCCTTGTCTCTTTTTTATTCAAACACTTTCAGTAAAGGCTCACATTGCCCACAATACCAGGCTTCTTATCCTGACATTTAAGGTCACTTGGAAGGAGACTGACCTACCTTATCTTCTATAGCTCTTCGTATAAACCCTATTTTCAGCTAGCATATGTCTTTAAAAAATGTGTCATGTTCATATCTTCTGTTGCTTCTCTCCATATGTGATTTTGCTTGTTTAAAAATCACTTTGGTTCTCTTAAATTTTAAGTCTATTAAGGTCCACCTCAGTATGTCGCTGTCTTAATTGTGTCCTACCACTTAAATCTTTATTTAATAGTCCTTATAGTGCTCAGCATAGTTGTTTATAGTATGGTAGATGCTGAAAGTTGGTGAGTGATTGAAGCATAAGAGTTTATAAGTAGAAAACCTTTAGAGATGGAGATGGCTCACCTTGCTTAGAATTTCAAGTTGCTGTGGCACCAGGCCTTTGGGAACTCAGACAAGTCAGCTTAAAGAATTAAGTTGGGCCTTTCTTTCATTCTTTTGTTTAATCTTCTGTTAAAGTGCTGGTGTCACCAAATTCTACCCTGCTTAGGCACTTGACAGAGAAAACCATTTTTCTCCAGTTTTGAAGGGACTTATCCTGGGTGCATTGAATGGATTTAGCTTCTGGGTGCATGCCCAGTGCCTTATACATAGAACAGTTAATTCTAGGGGGTGTCCATGCTGCACTCTATTTCAATCAGGACTCATTTATGTGTGCCAGGCTACTGCTGAGCTTGGCATGTGCTGGTGGGCAAAAGAGGCCTGGCTTCTCTCTACATATGACAAGCTCTGCTCCCTGCTGGGTAGGCATATCCCTGGGTGAGAGATCATGGGTGAGAGAGCAGCAGAGAGAACAAAACACTGGCAGTGAAAGACTGAGAATGAGCAGTTAGAACAGAAATAAAATGAGATATTAAAAATAGAAGGAATTAATGTCCATATTGCTAGTGGAAACAGCCAGATAGAGCAGCGTTGTGATGTCTTTTCCAGGATCATGCATTTTCACCTAGTTTACCTGGCTTCTAACATTACCTGAATGTTACTGACTCCAACTCTTTATTCATTTATGGTGTGGTCTATGCTTTATCCCAGTGCTACTTGAAGGAGATACCGTTTATTGAAGATGCTCAAATTTTAGTTCTTTAATTTGCTTTTTGTTTATGCCATTGAGACTTTGGGATACATATCTGGATATGTTTCATTAATCCTTGAATTATACCTCCCAAGCATTAAGCTATGCCCTCTGTAAATTTAGTAATGGGTCTTCCCAGAGTTACCAGGACATACCTGTCCAGCCGCACATAGCATATGTGTTATGTATCAGGCACATGGATTTTATTGCTTCAAAATGGCTAATTAATAGGTTGTCAGAATTTGCAAAGACTATGCACACTCATACATTCAACAACTATTTATTGAGCAGTATTCTCTGATATAAAAAATATGGAGATCTTGCCTTTATGGAACCTACATTTTAGCTATGAGAGAAGACAATAAACATGAAGCATCACAAGGATAATGCTTCAAATCATTGTGCTAGCAGGTCATCAGTACCTTGGAAAACAGAGAAAGTGGTAAGAGGGTAAAGTGAAAATAAGCGAATGAGACTAAATATAGGTTAATATTTTCAATTTGGATAAATGTAAACCTTCTCATGGTTTTTTAGATTACAGGGCCATGAGGAGTCAGGCATCCAGATCCTTATATCTGTCTAGATCTTCCCTACAGGAATAATTGGCCATTTAGTTCAGGCCACTTGGGACTGGAGAAATGGTCAGGAATAAATCCTCAAATTCCAAGCCTAGATCAAAATTTAGTGAGGAGAAGCCCAAACAAAGAAAACACTTGAGTTCTTTTTCTATCCTTAGGGAATTGGGGGAATTCTCCTTGTAGATAGAAATACATCTTGTTCTAATATTTGTAAATTCAGTGTAAAGGAGTAGTAATTTGAGTTTTAGGTGGTTTTGATTGAATATTTTCATATTGAATAGGTTTAAATATGAAATATGATATTGGGAATATGTTATCTTAAGCATGCCATTCTTCATTCTTAATTTATAAACTGAAACTTTCAGGTGCAAGGAAAGGCTTAAGATGGCAGTGGGAGCCGGGTGTGATGGCTCATCCTTGTAATCCCAGCACTTTGGGAAGCCAAGGTGTGAGGATTCCCCAAGCCCAGGGGTTCGAGACCAGCCTGGGCAACTTGGTGAGACCTCATCTCTACAATAAATCAAGAAAAATTAGCTGAGCCTGGTGGCATACACTTGTGGTTCCAGCTACTTGGAAAACTGAGGCAGAAGGATCACCTGAGGCCAGAAGGTTGAGGACACAGTGGCTGTGAGTGTGCCACTGTACTCCAGCCTGGGTGACAGAGTTAGACTTCGACTCAAAAAAAAAAAAGACAGTGGGGGCAGAAGTTGCTTCTGTCTACCAACTGTACTTTCAGATCTTTTATTTTCCATTTTTCTTCTAGTCACTTCTTTTCGGGATAAGTAATGTTATTGAAATGAAGAAGTTACCTTAAGATCAAACTAATGGCCTGGCATAATCCTGAATTTTTGATGGTCTGTTTTTCATGTTTACGTATAAACCTAAAATGTTTTTCTTCTGGTTTTTATTTCTGTTACTAGATTGTCATTTCCTGAAGTTTGCTAATCTGACTGAAACTGACCTGAGAATTTATAATGTGAAAATCTCTCTCAGCTCTCTGCCCCTGTAAATAAAATTTGCCATAAATGCCCGTTGTATATTTCACTCATCCCAGTGCTTTTTGCTCTTTGAAATTATAATTGACTCTTACTTTTGTTTCTTTAAGTTATCATCTAGGCAGAGAGTTGATTTGTAAGGGAGTGTGAGGTGTGTCTGTGAATTCCAAGGCTCAACAGGACTCCAAGGCTCTGGCAGGGTATGTGACCTGGCAGGCACCTCAGTGTTGTTAGCCTTATTGATACGCATTCTGTGTCAGCTGCCGATACTGCTGTGACACCACAGCACTATTTTTGGTCTGCTTTTCAGCTAAATTTTTTTCCTAAGAATAATTAACCTATGTACTTATTCCTACAACAGAAGACACCATTTAATAGAGAAGTGGGAATGGAAAGGCAGATTTTAGTGTTTTAAGATTTTAAAAACTTTAAAACAGTTTGTTGTGGTTTCTTATTCATAAAACTGTGTAGCTGTTTGAAACCTAAAAGTATTTGAAAACCACAGAAGTAAATATATTACTGAAAAACAACTCAGAATACATCCTTTTTGCTGCTGTTTTAGTCACTTTAAACTAGAAAAATATATGCGACTATAATTCAAAACCAAATTCAAAACCTTTCTACTTTAAGCTGGTTTTCATTTTGATAATGCCAGAGTTCTTCTAATCTTAAAGGTAGGAAACCATGGATTGATTTTTTTTTTTTTTTTTTGAGTTGGAGTCTTACTCTGTCACCCAGGCTGGAGTGCAGTGGCACACTCATGGTCACCCTAGCGTCGACCTGCTAGGGTCTGGCAATCTTTCTACCTCAGCCTTCCAAGTAGCTGGAACCACAGGTGTGTGCTACCACACCCGGCTAATTTTTTATTTATTGTAGAGATGTGGTCTCACCAAGTTGCCCCAGCTGGTCTTGAACCTGTGAGCTCAGGCAATCCACTCGCCTCGGCCTCCCAAAGTACTGGGATTACAGACTGAGCTACCGAGCCTGGCCCATGGATTGATTTTGTGACATCTCTTATTTAGTATCTTCTACTTCTGTTGAACATTACTGCCAGTTTTTCCTTTTAATAGCTCTAAACTTACCTATTTATTCTACATTTCCAAGATCCCCTAGTTCAGATCCCCTTTATTTCTTGTTTAGTTTGATGTGATAATAATCGAAGGTGTTAATCAGTGCCCCTCTCTGTTATTTCCTACTATACTTAGCTTTTGTTTGGAAATCTGACTTATTTTTTCAGGAAAAGATAAATGTAGCATATCTCACTCCACAAAAGAGTCAAATTATTGACTTCTGATATCATGAGTCAGGTTTTAGGCACGAAGGAAATTGATCTGGAAGATTTGAAAGCAGTTCTCTCTGCCCTCAGCAAAGTAGAGCTTGGGCTGGTGGCATGGAGATCCCCTGTACTCAGGGTGGCAGGAGAACTGTAGAGATGGCTGTCTAGTTAGATGAACCTAACTTTGCAAAGCTAACTTAGGGGGCAACAAGGGGATACATGTATACCCACAGGGTTATGGATGGACCTAAGAGAGAGCCAGACTTGCAGAAGGCTTGTAGCAGGGATGAAGAGGATGAGGGAAAGATCTACGGATCTAGATAGACCTGCTGGTGGTGGAAGAGCCACCAATGTTTGAGAATAAAGGCTCATTGCCTCTACCCACCCTTCCCCTCCTCTGCCCCACAAATCCAGCATTTTGTAACCCTATGAAATCTGGATGCAATCCTTGAGAAAGGGAAAACCAGAAATTGAGATTCCCCTGAGTTAACTGAGATTTAGTTTATACCATTCAGTAAGATAGAAGTCTTCAAGCAGAAATCAAATGTTATTATTCAGAAATAAGCTCCTCTTTTTACATACCTGAGTTTGTGCTTTGCCCAACTAATTCCTTTGTGGCGCTACACTAGTTCCTTTGGGGTGTTGCACTAGTTCCATTGTGGTGTTGCCTTGCTTATCTGGCCACTTTCAGTGGAGAAGCTACCTTGGTTGTCGACAGTACATAGCCTGGATGTCTGGATTCTTTGTAGTCTGGGTTCACACACCCTGTTGTTTTCCAACCTGAACCTGTCATTTAGGCAGCCCAGTCTCCATAGCCTTCCATGTGCCAGGTGACTTCTCAGCTTCTGGTCCAACTGCTCTTTCTTTGCCTACATTTCTTCCCTTTGTGTTTTCAGAATGAGCTGTTTTCTTCTTCTTTTTCCATCTAAACCCTACCTGTTTTCAAGGTTCAGCCCAGAACGTGCTGGCACTTTAAAATTATTTTCAAACTCACAATGGTCTTGTTTTTTAAAAAATTATTTATAATACCACCTAGCATTTGGTTACATAATGCTATTTGCTCCTTGATTTTTGTTCTAATTCTGTTGATTTCTCCCCCCAACTAGATGCTAAGGTTCTTAGGTGCATGGACCATACCTCCTACTTTTCTTGTGTTCTCTTCATTGCTAGAGAAGATACTGAATAATTACTTGTTAAATAATAGGGTCGAAGCCATTGCTATTTGTGTTATGCATGTGAGATGACTTTTATCTTTATCTGTTTTATTCTTTGTCTATTTCTGTATCTCTACCACTCTAGCAGTTAAGTTAAAGAAGCAAGCAGTGGGTAGATGCACTGTGCATGCCTCTTACAAGTAAAACAAAACTGATTTGCTGTATTTTTAGAAAGCTTGATGGTGTTAATTTTTCAAGTGTTACTTAAAAATGAGTAGCTAAATAAGTACACTGAGTGTTTTTAATGCAGTGATGCACTTTGATCAAGAGGCCTTTGGAACATGGGCATCACAGGTGTAACATCTTTGGTTACACATATTCAAACTTACTGAAGGGATAAAGAGAGGTATTGCTCTGTCTGGTGTAATATTCTTTTAATTGTGAAGAATTATCTGACATGAATTAGGGTCCTTTTTTGACATTAATGGCTTCAAAAGGATCGTTTTGTCATAGATGCTAGTTTTGTGTTTTATTTATGTGCTTGAAATATACTTAACTGACTTTCTGTCCTGTTCTTCATTTTATTTTTAAGTTCAGTATTAAGGACTTTTCACAGACAGGCCCTTCTCCATTAGGTTTTAGAGAGACTGGATCTTCTTTTCTGTATTACTTCTCTAACTGTTAGAGTCCCCTGGAGACCCAAAACCAGCAAGAGACCTGGGGAAGGAAGGAACAGAAACCTGAGAAGCTTCAGCCACACAGGAATGCTATTCTGTTCCCATTCACTACCGTCTCCCTGTTGTGCATCCGTTTTCCCCAGACCCAGAAAAGAATACAAAACCCATTTTGCAGAAGTAGGCCATATACTCCCTTTAGGGATGACCTATGCAACATGTATCTTTTTTTCACACACAAAAATATATAGTGCACCTAATATTTAAAAAATCTCAAGTGGCCTCTTAGGAATAATTTGAGTTTTATAATACCCTGCTTGTAGGTCAGTCTTATCTGGGGTGCTTTTTGGTTAAGTGCTCTCAAAACTCCCTTCCCCCAAACACACATACTTTCACTGGTAAGAACCTTAAAACTATCCTGTGCCACAGTGAGGTTCTTGGAGAATATGCTCTTACTGTGAGAATAAAGAAGAACATGTACTAACTTTGGGAGGAATCTCTTTCCCATTCAGTGACAGTGCTAGCCAATGCATAATAAAAAGTAAGATAAAAAAGCTTCCACAAAGAGAAATCAATACAACTATGTTTATTCACTTGCTTTCTCATTCACTTATTTATTTGAAATGTTTCAATAAGTGCTGGTGGGTGGAGACGCATACAGGATCTTGTGAGAAAGAATGGACAGGGGAGGGAACCTTTATGAGAAGGGTTCTTTGAGGAAGTAATATCTGAGACCTAAGAAGTAAGTAGGAAGTAGAGAGTAAAAGAGTTGAAGAGATTGTGGCCCTGAAGTGGAGAGTAGTCAGGTGTGTTGGAGGACCCGGAGGCTGGACAACGTGGCGTAGTGACTGAGGACAGTAGGCCAGGAGATGGAGGCAGCTTCATCTGAAAATGCTTGTGTTTGCAAAGATTTCCTGGTCCTGCTCCAGGGGGAGTGAGGACCAGCTGGAAGCCCAAACTTCACCTGCATGCAGCCTACTTGTGCAGTTAATCATTACTTCCACCCAACATCTCTATAATAAAATAAAATTTAATTTAAAAAAGGAGAGTATCAACTTTAGGTTAAGGTATATGACTTGGGTTAGAGTCAGGGTTAGGATTAGAGGTAGGGTTGGTGCTAGAATTTAGGCTAGTACTGGTGGTAGGGTTAAGTTTAGGTTTAGTGCTTGGTTTAGGGTAGGGTTAGGGTGAGGGCTTAGAATAAGAGTAGGGCAAGTTTTAGGTTTAGGGTCAGGGTTAGGGTTGGTATTAGGTACAAGGCTAGGATTAAAGTTAAAATTAGTGTTAGTGCTATGGCTGGCTTATGGTTAGTGTTAGGATGAAGTTTAATGTTAGTCTAAAGTTAGGGTGGAAGTTAGGGTTAGGATTTGTGTTAGGGCTAGGGCTAAAATTAGGGGTAAGTTTAACATTATGGTTAGTGTTAGGTCTGGGTATAGGGATAGAATTAGATTTAGAAATAGGGCTAGACAAATATACCTGGAGGAACTCAAATCATTCTACAAAAAAGATACCTATGCATGCATGTTTATTTCAGCACTATTCACAATAGTTAATATATGGAACCAACCATGCTGCTCATCAGAAGTAGACTGTATTAAAAAATGTAGTGCATACACATGATGAAATATTATGCAGGTATAAAGAAGGACAAAATTATGAACTTTGTAGCAACCTGAATGGATGTAGAGTCTATAATACTCAATGATCTATCAGAGAAACAAAGAACTGAGCACCTTATATTCTCACTCATAAGCAGACCCTGAATAATTATCATAATACTAGAAGAAAAGGATTGACAGTAGTGGGAAACTGCCAGGGAAAGGAGTGGGGGCTGGGGGTGGGGCCACACTTCATCAATAAGGGTACTTGATCTCAAACTAGGTGGTGTGAGGACCAAAGTGCGGCCCAAACTTTACCTATACAGTGGCCATTTGTATACCTAACCCTGAATTGTACCCCACATCTTTAAAAAAAAAAAAGAAATAAGGCGAGACATAGGATTATGGTTATGTGGCTAGGGTTAGTCTTAGGTTATGAGGGTAAGTGACAGAATTAGGACTGGGTTTGGGTTTAGGTTTATATTTAGGGTTAGGGTTAGTGCTAGGGTTAGGGTTGGGTTTAGAGCTAGGTTTATGGTTAGGGTTAAAGCTTGTGCTGGTGCTAGGGAAAAAATAAAATAAAAATACTTGTGTTTAATTTTTAAGATTATCCTTAAAATCATGATAGGCAAATAGCTGTGGAGAGTGAGACAGTTGTTTTGAAGAATTAATATATTGAAACAGCAGATTCTTGTAGAGTATCTGAATCTTACTAGGGAATATAAAGAGAGACTAGAGAAGAGATTTATAACTTATCACAGATCATGCTTTGTGAGCCGTGCACTTAATAAACGTTTTTCTCTTTTACTCTCATGTAGCGAGTGGAATATCTGAGCATTTACTTAACAGATGTTCTGTCTACATACAATTATGTTTTAGTTCAATATTTTTGGCATTAATTCTTGAGACTCAGTTTATCTAGCATCCCCATATGTTTAAGAACCTCTTAGAGCTTTCCTCACTGAGAATATAACAATCTGATTAAGTTAGAGAATTCCTTCAAAATCCCAGGTTTACTTTGGAAAGTGTATCTTTTTTCTTTTCCTTTCCTTTTCCTTTCTTAGCTTATCTTTCAGGTAGAATTACAGAAGGTGGTGGGAGCAGTAGTCTCTTCTAAATGTGGTGCTGAGTTATCACCTCCTGTGCAGGCAGAGCCCTGTGTGTTCCAGAGATGTCCGGGAAGTGGAAATTAGATGTAGGGAGAGTAGTATTGGCTTGGTTAAGCTGCATGGACTTTCAGTTATGAAAGCTGGATATAAAGAATAGGAAGTAACAAATGGCTTTTCATTTGAATCTCTTAAATTCAAAACTCAATCTGACCCTCATTAATGTGATCTGGCTGCTTTTTGTTTGGGTAAATATATACTCTTTGATGTGTTGTCTTAATGCTTGTTGTCTTAATCCTTGTACTAAATTGAACCTGGAAACCCTTATATATGTCTCTGGAGATAAATGATATGGAGATGAAAGTTGTCTTTTTAATTCCACTCCCTAATAAGCACATCATCAAATGTTTGATAAAGAATTGGAAAAGAAATAAGAAAGGCTAGATAAACTTACCACACCCTTCTGATTTTTAGCTTATGTATAATTTAATAAAAACAAACCAAATGACCAATCAAACTTGCAGAGAAGCTGTGATGTAGAAAAAAGCAATGTGGAACCAGAGGCGTTTTAACACCCCTGTTCTGCCACAGATTAGCTGTGTGGCTTTACACAGAAAATACTTAGCCTTTCTGAGCTGTTTCCTCATCTGTGAAGTGGAGGTAACAATACCTACCTCATTGGGGTCATTTGTGAGGATCATAATACTTGAGAAATGTTCCACAGAGGCATGCATGATCCCTAACCTTCAAATAATTTTAATTTAATTACTGAGTACATATTATGTGCAAGGTTATCCTGAGCAAGACATTCCTGGCCCTTGCCTTTAATCCTTTCACAGTTCATTAGCTATGCGACCTGAATCCTTTATAGCTGCTCCATGTGCTGTATAAGAAACCTTACAGTGCCATTTCTGCGTCATACTTCAGTTCAGTGGCTGGACCAGCGGTCACTCACAGAGTCCTGCTGCAGACAATGGACTATGCTACAGGAAGCAGACCCTATTACCACCCTGTTGGGCCACATGCTATCAGGTAAATGAAAGAATCATCTGATTTGGCTACTACCCAGATTGATGAAGTAAGGGTCAGTTCACCAGAAACAGGAGAGGTGGAAGACAGCCTCCATGCTGATATGGAATGATGCTGGGATTGCAGCGAAGTCAACAGTTAGAGATTGCTTGCTGAAAACTGTGATGGCCCCTGAATATAGAGGCTGATGGTGTATGGGAGGTGAAATTTACCAAGTGGGTATGCACTTAGTATTGGTTTTGTATTACTCATTATGCATTTTGTATTAAAAGGAGACAGTATTTTTGTGCTCCAAGATGGATTCTGATTACATTTGTATCACACTAGGTTCTTTGATTTACTACTACTGTGGTTCTGGCCACACAATTCTTTTTACTATCCTGTTTTTTTTCTGCTTTCTGTAGGTTTTTCTTACCTTTCCTGTCTGGTCTTTTCTGAACACTATAAACTGCTAGAACTCATCTAGCTGTCTGCTAAATATAAAACAAATTGACCTTTCCTCATCTTTCTTTCATCTCTCTAAAATGACACTTACATTACTAAGCAGTAAACATGTTTTAATAGATGCTTCCCTAATTTCAAACATGGTACACATTTTTGTAGGGGTTTTAGAAGAGGTAGAAAAGTACAAAGAAGAAAATTAAAATTACCCCTAATGTTTAGCACCTAGAGATCACTTCTGTTCGATTTTTGACATATTTCTGTCTCTTAAAAAATTATTTAGGTGGTATCTCAGTGTGGTTTTTATTTACATTTTTTTGATAATTAGTGAGGCTGAACATTTTTCATGTATCTGTTGACTGCTCGTATGTCTTTTCTGAGATGTGTCTATTCATATCTTTTTGCTTACTTTGTCATAGGGTTGTTTAGTTTTTTCTTTTCGGCACATTTGAGTTCCTTGTAGATCCTGGATGCTAGGCCTTTGTCATATATATAGTTGGCAAATATTGTTTTCCCATTTTGTGTGCTTTCTCCCAACTCTTTTAATGGTTTCTTTTGTTTTGCAGAAGCTTTTCAGTTTAATGAGGTCCCACTTGTCTATCTTATGGTTGCCGATTCCAATTTCTGTAAGGGCATCTCTTGCATTTTCTAAGATTCTTATAGTTTGAGGTTTCACGTTTAGGTCTTTGATTCATTTAGAGTTGATTTTTGTGTATGGTGATAAGTAGGGGTCCTGGTTCATTCTTCTGCACGTGGTTTTCCCAGGACCATTTACTGAATAGATTTTCCTCTCCCCAGTGGTTGTTGGTAGAGGCTTTGTTGAAGATGAGTTGGTGGAGAAATTGAGGCTTTGCTTCCAGAATCTCTATCCTGTTCCATTGGTCTATATGCCTGTTCTTGTACCAATACCAGGCTGTTTTGATTATATAGCCTTGTAATAAAGTTTAAAGTCCAGGAGTGTGATACCTCCTGTTTGTTCTTTTGCCGAGGATTGTTTTGGATGTTTGTGTCCATTTATGTTTCTATGATGGTCATCATTAATAACAAAAAACAACAGATGCTAGAGAGGCTGTAGAGAAAAGGGAAACCTTCTACACTGTTGGCGAGAGTGTAAACTAGTACAGCCTCTGTGGAAAACAGTGTGGCGATTTTTAAAAGATCTAAAAATCAACCTTCCATAGCAATCCCCCTATTGGGAATATACCCAGAGGAACTCAAATCATTCTATAAAAAAGATACCTGCACATGCATGTTTGTTACAGCACTATTCACAATAGCAAAAACATGGAACTAATCATGCTGCTCATTGAAAGTGTACTGGATTAAAAAAAGTGTGGTACATATACACAATGGAATATTTATTATACAGCTATAAAGAAGGACAAAATTATGGACTTTGCAGCAACTTGGAGTATAAAGGTTTTAGAGTCCATCATACTCAGTGATCTTCACAGAAACAAAGAACTGAGTACCACATGTTCTCACTCTTAAGTGGACCGTGAACATTTATCATAATACTACATGAAAGGGATTGGCAGTGGCAGGTCACTGCTAGGGTAGAGGGGTGGCACATAACACTAATAAGCATACCTAGTCCCAAACCAGGCGAAGTGAGGACCAATGGGAGGCCCAAACTTCACCTGTATGATGACCACCTATGTACCCAACCCTGAATTGTGCCCTACATCTGTTAAATACAAAAATAATTATTTAGGACACTATATAATTTTCAGTGCAACCCTCATAGACAAATGTTATTCAGAAGATAATAGCATCATATTTATTTATATGATCTGTGATAATTTGGAATTATTTTTCCTCAGGAATTATAATCTCTTCTACAGGACCTTTTTTTTTGAGTTGGAGTCTCACTTTGTCGCCCAGACTGGAGTGCAGTGGCACACTCCCGGGCACCACAGCCTTGACCTGCTGGGCTCTGGCGATCCTTCCACCTCAGCCTTCCAAGTAGCCGGAACTAAGGCACACGCTACCATGCCCAGCTAATTTTTGATTTATTGTAAAGATGAGGTCTTACCAAGTTGCCCAGGTGGGTCTCGAACCCGTGGGCTCAGGCAGTCCACTCGCCTTGGCCTCCCAAAGTGCTGGGATTACAGGCTGAGCCACTGAGCCCAGCCTCTACAGGACCTTTTTAAAAACCATGTCTGGCATAAGATTACCATATCCACTAACCTTGATTCGTTTTTTTAGCCAAAAAAGAAGCATTGAAGTGGAAATTAGGAGAGAGAAATGTGCTCTTTTTGTTAGTAATTTCTGGCACATTTTAGGTGCTCAATTTTAATTAATTTTCTTTCCTCTTACTCTTCCCTATTTTAATTTTTTTTATACTCCTTTTTAGTTCATACATTTAGCTGAGGAGCAGAGTTTTAATAGATCTCTTTGAGATGCCTTATGTGGTCCATGTAAGAACTTGGTTCTGGTCCTTTAGAAGATATGCTGATTTGTCTAAGTTGAAGGCTTCCACTATGCAGAGTTTCTACATTCCCTAAGATTGTATGCTAAAATATATGTTCACTTTTCTGAGAACATGACTAGGTCTATGAGTTTTGTCAGATTTTTAAATTATTCTGTGACCAGATAAATGATTTAGAATCTGGATCTAAGATTTGCTTGTGACCTAGCCCTTGAATTGTCAACTCTGGGCAAAACATATAACTTCTCTGAAAAGGTTGTGCATACTGTACATAGAAACCATATAAAAAAAAATTGGCGTGCCTGTAATTCTAGCTACTTGGAAGGCTGAAGCGGAAGGATCACCTGAATCTAGCAAGTAGAGGCTGCGGTGGCTGTGAGCGTGCTATTGCACTCCAGCATGGGGGACAGAGTAAGACTCCAACTCAAAAAAAAAAAAAAAATATATATATAAATAAATTTATATACATATATAAAGTGAGAAATTAGGTTTAGTTGTTAGGAAAAAAGTCAAGGGACTGTACATTGCCCATCTGAACCATAAAAAATATTGTTACCATATTCTGAGACTAGCTATGAACTATAGGATTTTTGAGGAAAAAATAGATATTGACTTTAAAATCTAGTATGATAGATTTGGTGGACTATGGGGAGACTTTTCCTAATAATAATGTCAAGCACTAGGATGAATTTATATAATGTTCTCCCCTATAAGTCCTCATAAATTGTATAATATTTTTATTTGAATGGCGTAGCTTAGAAGTGATCTTATTTGAGTTAAAATAAGTTGGATTACCTCTGAAATAACCCCCAGGGTCAGATACTAAAAAAAAAAAAGAAATACAAAACTAAGTCTAAAAATATAGGTAGTTAAAAGCATAAAATGTCTTCACTTTTTAATATTTGCATCCTCTCCCTCCCCCCTGCTTTTCCTCTTGTAAATAGCTCATGTATTTGCTGTCAAGTATGTACTTACCTTAAGCTAGTATTTTCAAACTCTTTTCTTAGCCTGTGACATACTGATGGGAAGTCTTCTGTCCTGACCCCCACCCTTTCCTCTTTAGCTTTGCCCCTTTTCCAGCCCATCCTCTGACTTGCAGTGCATATCTGCATATCTGTTAATTGCCTATGGAACACTATGGTTTGTGTGTGTGTGTGTGTGTGTGTGTGTGTGTGTGTGTGTATTTAACTCACCCAGCTGTCTTGATTTATTCTGTAGGTGCTTGGTCTTTTATTTGAAAATCTGCAAAGCAAATATATAAACCTAGAAAATAGTGATATCTCAGGACCATTTTCCCCAAGGAAATTCAGTGTATAAACTATTATAGACTAGTCAAGAGCACCTAGCTGTGGAAGAACTCAAGTGAAATGAGATCCTTTAGGTTATGGGAGTTGGAGATGGGGAAATGTAATGATTTTAGAAAGTAAGGTATAGACGATTGAACTAGATAGGCTCTCAAGGATCTTTCTGGCTCCAGTATTCTGAGACCTAAAAAGCATTGCCTAGACAGAGATCACTGAGAACAAAAGGCTTATCTGCATAATGGAGCTCACTACCAGGAAGCTTGGCAGAGAGGCCCAACATAAGACTGTCATCAGTCAGTTAAAGTCAATATCAATTAGGGAATATTAATTAAATTTGTAGCCTCCCTAAGGAAAAAAAAAATTGATTTTCGGTCTCTATATATAGATAAAAACATTGACTTTCTATTTCTATACATAGGATAAATAGAAATACAGCTATTTTGCAACCAAAAGAAAGACAACAACGAATATTTTTGAATATTAGGTCTAACAATAGTAATCTAGTCCTTTTAGGTTCTGTGTCTTCTTTTCAGCACCTCAGTTCCACCAAATAGAACTTTTGCCTTTTTCATTTTTGTTTTGCAGTTGAACTGGTTCTTGACTCTGTATGTATATAGTTTATGAATATCTTCTCTCATTCTGTAGATTGCCTTTTTGCTCTGTTGATTATTTCTTTTGCTGTGCAGATTTTTTTTCATTTAATTAAATCCCACTTATTTATGATTGTTTCTGTTGTATTTGCTTCTGGAATTTTAGCTATAAATTCTTAGTCTAGGCCAATGTCTACAAGAGTTATTGCTAGATTTTCTTCTAGGATCTTTATTGTTTCTGGTGTTACACTTAACTCTTTAATTCATCTTGAGTTAATTTTTGTGTATGGTGAGGGATAGGGATCAAGTTTCCATTTTTCTACATGTAGCTATTCAGTTTTCCCAGCACCATTTGTCAAATAGTGTGTTTTTTTCTAGAGTATGTTTTTGTCTGCTTTATCAAAGATCAGTTTGTTGTATGTATTTGGGTTTATTTCAGGATTCTCTGTTCTGTTCCATTGGTCCACATGTCTGCCCTTGTACCAGTACCTTGCTGTTTTGGTTACTACAGTCTTGTAGTATAATTTGAAGTATGTGATTCCTCCAGCTTTGTTCTTTTTGCTTAGGTTGCTTTGGCTATTGTGGCTCTCTTTTGGTTTCTTATTAATTTTAGGATTGATTTTTCTAATTCTGTGAAAAATGATGTTTGTAGTTTGATAGGGATTGCATTGAATCTGTAGATTACTTTTGGTAGTATGATAATTTTAAAAATGTTGATTCTTCCAATTCTTGAGCTCCATTTTTTTGTGTACTCTGTATTTTCTTTCATCAGTGTTTTGTAGTTTTCCTTGCAGAGATCCTTCACCTCCTTAGTTAAATATATTCCTAGGTAATTTAGCTTTTGACTGTTGTTTTTATTTTTTCACCTCTAAATTTTTTATTTTAAAATTGTGGGGTACAATTCAGGGTTAGGTATACAAATATTCATTGGGCAGTTACCCTTGTTGATGAGGTGTGTGCCCCCCTTTCCCAGGCAGATTCCCACTACTGCTAATCCCACCTCCCCACCCCCTACCCCCGCAGTTTCCCGCTACTGTCAATCTTTTTCTTATAGTATTACGATAGTTGTTCAATGTCCACTTATGAGTGAGAACATGTGATACTCAGATCTTTGTGTATGTGAGAGATCACTCAGCATTATAAACTCCAATTCCATCCAGGTTGCTGTGAAATTCATGATTTTGTTCTTTTTTATGTCTGCGTAATATTCCATTGTGTATATGATTCTCCACTTCTTAAAATGACGTTAGTCATATTGGATTAGAACTCACTCTACCCCAGTAAGACCTCATCTTAACTTGAGCTCTGTAGTCTCCCCGTAGTCTAAAGTTTTACTTTCTATGATTTCAGTTACCTGTGGTCAACCACAATCTGAAAATACTAAGTAGAACATATCAGAAATATCAATCCATAGTTTTCACCAGCGTGTTACTCTGAAGAGCATGATGACATCTCATGCCCTGCAGCTCTGTCCAGACTGGGGCATGAATTATCTCTTTTTCCAGTGTATCCACACTCTCTATGCTACCCTACCTGCTTGATAGTCACTCGATAGCCATTTCTGTTATTAGATCAGCTGTCAGGGTGTCATGGTGCTTTTGTTACCTTCATTTTACTTAACAGTGGTCCCAAAGCACAAGAGTAGTGATGTTAGCAATTTGACACACCAAAGACAGGTTGTGAAGTGCTTCCTTTAAGTGAAAAGCTGAATATCCTCAACATAAGGAAAAATATATATATTTTCTGCGGAGATTGCTAATATCTGCAGTAAGAAAAAAATTCCCCACCCCTGAAATTGGACACCGTTTATTGTTAATACCTGTTCTATTCTATTCTATTATTAGTTGTTATTAATCTCTTGCTGTACCTAATTTATAAATTAGACTTTGTCATAGGTATGCATGTGTAGACCAAAAAAGCATAATGTCTGTAGAGTTCTGTCCTATCTTTAGTTTCAGGCATTCACTGGGGGTCGAATGTATCTCCTGAGGATAAGGGGGAACTTCTATACCTCTTCATCGATGCTGTTTGCAAGTAACGTTCAAAGGTGCGGGGTGAGGACTTCAATATGTATTTTCGGAGGACACAATTCAGCCTTCAACAAAAAGTCAGGGGAGATATATTGTATTCACCTTCCCTTTTCAAAATGATTTTCAGTTTAAGAATGAATCTCATCACTACTCAAAAAGATAGGCATTGAAAAATTTAAGAAACCATAAGTAAAAGTGATACTTTTGAATAATTTCATCTGTTTTCAAGGCTCTCTTAATGAACGGAAAACAAAAGATGCATTCATTTAAACTACTTTACAAAACTTTTGAAGAGAGCTGAGGTATTCCAATCTGTCCCCTGTTTAAAAGCTTCCTGAATTTTAAATGTTCACTAAAATTGTTAATCAAATTGGAGTAAAGCTATTATATCTCAAATCAAGTCAAATAAATATAAATTACAGGTGGGTCTTATAATTTATGGCATATTGTATTCCTTAAATTATCAACATTGATGAAATAGTTGTTACCATTTTTATTGGACAGGGAGTATTATCGTGCCATTTTTTTTTGAAGTGGGTTGTATTGCTCACTAAATTGTATGAGGAGTGAAATAGTCATTTTTTTTTTTTTTTTGAGTTGGAGTCTCACTTCGTCATGCAGGCTGGAGTGCAGTGGCGTGCTCATGGCCACCCTAGCATTGACCCGCTGGGCTCCGGCGATCTTTCTGCCTCAGCCTTTCAAGTAACTGAAATCACATGTGCTGCACACTACCTTGCCCAGCTAATTTTTTGATTTATTGTAGAGACGAGGTCTCACCAAGTTGCTGGTCATACAAATTTTAAGGTTAACAGATATGGTGTGTTTCCTTTAGTGTTGCTATTAATTATGCTTCTTAAACTTATGAGTAAGGAAAATAACGTTTTGGGGTGATGTCCGAATCCTCGCTGCTAATGTGGGATGAATTTTTGAGCAGGTAAAGGTTGCCCCTAAGGTGACCCACCTACTTTGTGGGATGCCTGAGAGTCACCATCTGCCCATCCCCCTTACTTAGAAAAAAAAACTTGTAAATTTAATGTCAATCTTTTCATCAGGGATGCAACTGCAAATTATAATATAGAAACTACCAGGCTCAGTTTTATAAAACATCAACTATAAATAAGTACACATTGTTTTGTATTTTGGAAAAAAAATCAATAAATAATTATCAGTCTAGCCTGGATTCTCGTCCTGTATTTTTCCCCATCTGATTATTTATTTTACAATATAATTATTTAGGTGTATGAGCTGGCATCCTCAGAACTGATGACTTATAAAACAATATCACTTCACAGATAAGTTTATGGGAAGTTAATGCAAAAATAGAAGGAAAACTTTGCCAATAATGACTGCCTTTTAGTCATACAGTACCTTTTGTTTGCGATATGAGGGAATGTGCTCATATCATTGTTGAAATTCCTAAAGTTTTATGTTTTTCATCTAAGAGGGCAAAGAGGTTTATATGACGTGATGTACAAGTCCACTTATGGAATCAATGGCAGAGAGTATAATAAATACCATGTCCCAACTTCTTTCTCTTATGATCAAGCTCATTCCTTGTTTACGAAGGAAATAAAAATACAAGGTTGTCATTGGCTTTAGAGTTCATGTAAATTTCATACAGAACACAAAATTGTCTCACAGAACATACAAAAAGTAGAATAATATACCGTATTTCTTCTTAACATCAACTAATTGCCTTGTTTATAAATCTTTAAAAATATGTTATAAAGACATCCTCAGGAGGTTCTCTATTATTTAACTTGCTCACAGGTCACCTGCTTCTTGAATTCTACAAATCAAATTATAGAACAGTGTTCATACAAGGCGATCAGATGCGTTAGAATAGGCCCCACTGGGTGGGCTCTCAGTTTGACCATTGGGTTGTAAAATTCTGTGAATGTCACTAATCTGGCCTGACTATAATATGAAGAGACCACACTCTATGTTCCTTTCAGCTACATTTCACTTACTTTTAAAGCTGAGTACATCTCAGTCGAACGTTAAAAACCGTAAGTTGTTTAACAGAGTAGCTGAGTGTGGTAGCTCACACCTGTAATTCTAAACACTTTGGGAGGCAGAGTTGAGAGGATTGCCTGAGCCCAGGGTTTCGAGACCAGCCTGGGCAACTTGGCAAGACTCCATCTCTACAATAAATCAAAAAATTAGCTGGGCATGGCAGCGCATACCTGTGGTTCCGGATACTTGGACGGTAGAGGCAGAAGGATCACCTGAGCCCAGCAGGTCGAGTCTGCGTTGATCACGAGTGTGCCACTGCACTCCAGAATGGGCAATAGAGAGAGACTCTAACTCAGAAAATAATTATAATAAAAAAATAAACCAGAGTTGTCTCTACAGGATTGAAGAGAGGGATTGTGAACATTGGCCTCAGTGCATCTTCATAAACCTTTCAATTTGCCTGAGAGTACTTTGTGCAGAGCCTACGGCCAGGCCTGTCCCAAATCTCACTTGGCAGTTAGATATTAAAAACGGAACCATTCCGTGTATCCAAGGTAGCGACTGCTCAGATCATTTTTCAAACAATGCGTTGATCTCCTCTACTGGGGTATTCATTATTGAAGAGAACTCCATTCACCAAAAACCAGTTGAAGGTTTTAGAAGGTCCCCACATTCCAGGAAGCATAGCGTTTGACTGTCCTGTACGGCTGTTTGGGTTAGGGGATGACTTAGGTTAGCACTCTCTTGGTGCTATGTCTTTATTTTCCTGCACTTTACTGTACAGTTGACTTATTAAGGACTGAGAGAAATTGAAAGTCCATAGGTCATGCTTTTACCAGCACCTACCCAGTGGCCAGAATGTGTATAGTGCCACATTCACCAATATCAGTCGTACATTCAGCCAAGTCAAAAGACAGATGTTTGCATGGTTCCAAATTTCTGTGCCCTCACCAGAACCACAGCTCCCAGGGTTAAGTCCAGTCTCATTTCCTTTCCTGCCTGATGGCCTTGGGCATCTCACTGGACTGCTCATGTCTCATTTTCTTCTTCTATATGGTAGGCATATCCATCAGCCCACTTTCTTAGAGGTCCCATGAGGAGTGAATGTGTTAACAGTGCTCTTAAAATCCCTCACCGTTTTCTTTCCTTTCACTTTCATTTCTAAAATTAGATTCTCCCTTTCCCAGAAATAGACTGGAGGAAGTACAAAGGGAAGGACACCGGAGTCCCCCCAAGGAATGTGAAGAATATTTGGCCCTTGAGCTGTTCTGTTCCCTGGAGACTCCCAAGCCTGCCTAAGCTGAAGTTGAAATTTACTAACCATGGGAAATATCTTCTTAAAAATGTGCTCGGGCTGTAGTATCTACTTAGAAAACTTAGCACTTTAGAGTTAGCACAAATGAGATAGAAAATATAATAGGGCTTTTGCCTTGTGTTTTCCCTCATATACTGATTTTAAATAAATAAGCCAGCTATATAATAAGAGAACAATTGTTGTCATTACTATCATTATCCAATATGCTTCATATTGTATATTCAACTGGATTTTCTTTTAAAAGTTTCAGAGTGTTTTAACTGACCTTGTCTCATTGAAGAGCAACGCCTTTTATTGCAGATATCCCAGGCTATCCTATCTGTTGGGTTTACACGTGAAAAAGGTCTGCAAATAGAATTTAAATGAGGCAAGATCAGAAAAGGCACCTAGCTCAGTGTCTGGTAATCAGTAGTATGCTTTTGTTGATTGCTAATTGGAGGCATAATGTGCCTTTCTGGGAACAGGTATCTTTCTGGCCGGGTATCTATAGCTACATGGGTGGAACAGGATGAGAGTGGATGTTGGAAGTTTTTGGAAGTCAGTAGGAAGGACAAGGGGTGGATTTTCTTTTTCTTGAAGGAAAGGGAAGTTTATTTCCTCGTCTTTCTTTCATAATAAGTAAAAATTGTACAGCTCTATGAAATATTGTATTGCATATTATGTTACATATAATTTGCAAACATAATCTTTTAGTACCAAACCTTTGGGGAAATAGATATTTATATATGCATACTTACTGAGGGTAACAAGTGCTTTTAGTCAAGATCATTTCTGACATACAAGAGCTTTTAAAACATATAAATCTGAAGAAGTCAAGAAACGAGCTAGTTGAATGTTTCTTTCTGTGTGTAGATACTTAAATGAATGCCTCCTGAAACCTCTTTAATTTAGATACCCATCATTTTTCTTCCATTATTACAATTTCATTTCAGACATAACAAAGAGTTCTGAAATTTTTTGTTGTTGTTGTTTTTGTTTGGAAGAATATGAGTCTCGTGTCAATTTCAATTTTTAGCTGTCTTGTGTTTGCTTCAATCAAAAACTCATTCAAGATATATATTATTATTATTTTGAAATCCTACTGATCAGAATCCCGCTAATCACAGCAATTTTATTCACTGCTGGAGATGAGCTAACCAGGTTGATTAATAATAACACTGTTTTCCGAATTTAGACGAAAGGTATTGAAGTGATTTCATGATGTGGAATTTGATTAGTCGTGAATACTGCTTTAAACAAAGCTTGCATATGGGCTGGGACAAGCAGATATTAACCAATCCTTTCTCCAAGTGAGGACATGATGACCACTCAGTTGTCCCATCTCACTTGAATGTTACATGTGAAGATTAGGAGACAAAAGGAAGGAAACCATCATGGCAGTTTATTTCAACTGTGTGTGAATTTTAAAAATAGCCTCTTGAGGCCATTGCCAGACCATCGCCACCATTGCCTTGCTAAGCTATGGAGTAGCCATGTGCTCTTTGAGCTATGGCCTGGCCATATTTTCTTAAGCTTTGGCACCTTTCCCTACCTTGGGGAGGTGAATTTCCTCTCTCTGTCTCTCTCTCTAATTTACTTTCTAAATAAACTACATTTTCTAAACTGAAAAGCAAAATAGCCTCTTGAACTGTAAATTACTTTAGAGTTAATATTAAACAGAAAATGTTTTCAGCAACGAATTTGTTTATGAAGAAAAGGGAAAAGAAAAAAATTAAAACCTCAATCTGAAATTACCACCTGATTAATACTCGTGGAGACATGCAAATATGCATTCACACACACACACACACACACACACACACATACACACACACACACAAAACACACACACACATAATCACATACACACATTCACACACTCACTCAAGTCTATCACTTTAAAACCCAACCTCACTCCTTTTTAATTTTAGGATCACCTTTGGCATTTCATGCCACTAGATAAAGGGATATCTGGAAAAATATTTTTATGTACTTGTAGTAACTTTTATGAATAAGAAATATTACTTTGGATGTTTTGTTAAAGCTCTGATCATTCTCATGATTTTCTAAATAGGCCACTTACTAAATGAACCACAGGCAAAGCATGCTATATCATAGTTGTAGTTGTTACAGTAGATTTGCTGTATAAAACTAAAACTGGGAAGCCTCGTGTTTTTGCTTTTAGGGGCTGGACTCTAGAATAATTTTTAGCAGATTCATAATATTTTCTATAGTTCAAATATAGGAAATAATTAAATCCATTTGATTTATTATTAGCTTCCTAAGGACTGCCATTTTTTTTTTTACATTCTCCAGACATAATATTGATTATGAACGCTTACTTCAAAGAGGAAAAACTGCAGTAATTCACATTTGCATTTGAAATTGAAAGACATTTGTTTATTGTCTGTTCATAATGATAAGAATAAACCCATATTCAAATAAAAACAACTCTCAAAAACAATAGAATTTTCATCATTTCAGACATAGAGCCATGACTTTCACACTAGCGTCTGGGTTGCCAGTCTTAACCTTAAAGTAAAATATGCTTGTGTTTTCCACGTTGTGTCCTTCTGGCACTGTTAGCTAATACTATGGAATAAATTTCAATACCACATACATTGTGGGTTATATTTTGTTATTTTTATAGTGTTTTGAAAGCAGAAGGCCAAAATGATAAACACTGGTTATAAGTCCTATTACTGTATATGTGAAGTCACAATAAGATAAGAAGATGAGGTGGGCTTGGTGACTCAGCCTGTAATCCTGCACCTTTGGGAGGCTGAGGTGAGTGGATTGCCTGAGCCCGCGGGTTCGAGACCCGCCTGGGCAGGAGAGACCTCATCTCTACAATAAATCAAAAAATTAGCCGGGCGTGGTAGCGCGCACCTGTAATTCTGGCTACTTGGAAGGCTGAGGCCCAAGGATCTCCAGAGCCCAGCAGGTCGAGGCTGCAGTGACCGGGAGCGGCCACTGCACTCCAGTCTGGGCGACAGAGTGAGACTCCAACTCAAAAAAAAAAAAGAAGAAGATGACTAACCACTACTCCCACTTTAGAGACACATCACCTACCTCATTCCCTAATTGGAAATAAACAATTTAATGTTAAAGTATCAGCTTCATTATCTGCCACTATGATACAATGCACAATTTACCTCATTTTTATAATTTCAATATTGGTTTTTAAACTTTCCTAAAATGCATTACATAAATTAAATTGTGTCTGCATAACTTTAAGGCACATGTTCCTTTGCTGCAGTGGGTTTCGTCTAATGTTACCAGCTGTGAGACATCATTGTTCATATCCTTGGGTTTTAATAGTGTAGATATGCAATTCTGACCTGGTTGCTAGAAATGCTTGTCAGTGTGTAAAGAGAGGCACTTCATAAACAACATACATTCTTAGACGCCATAGCCACATAGCTGGTGCTTTTAAATTTTGAGGCGTTAATGAATAAAATTCTAAAACTTATGGCAAGAGTTAAGTCTTATTTTAGATTTTATTTGTGCACCTAAGATCTATATTAGATATGGGACCAGGAAATGATTTCCTCTCTCACCATTTAAAAAAAATTTTTCTTTTATTTTAAAGATGTGGGGTACAATTCAGGGTTAGGTATATAAATGTTCGTCATGCAGGCACTCTTGTTGATGAGGTGTGCCCCCTCTCCCCTGGCAGATTTTCTCAACTGCCAATCCCATCCCCTCTCCCCTGGCAGTTTCCCACTACTGCCAATCCCTTTCTCATAGTATTATGATAACTGTTCAAGGTCCATTTATGAGTAAGAACATATGGTACTCTGTTCTTCGGTTCTGTGATAGACCACAGAGTATAATGGACTCTAAATCCATCCAAGTTGCTGGGAAATCCATATGTTTGTTCTTCTTTATGGCTGCATAATATTCCATTGTGTATATGCATCATATTTTTTTAATCCAGTCCAGCTTCGATGGGCAGCATGGTTGGTTCCATGTTTTTGCTATTGTGAATAGAGCTACGGCAAACATGTGTGCGCAGATATCTTTTTGCAGAATGATTTGAGTTCCTCTGGGTATATTCTCTATAAGCGGATTGCAGGGTCATATGGAAGGTCAATTTCTAGTTTTTCCAGAAATCACCACATTGTCCTCCAAAGAGGTGGTACTAGTTTGAATTCCCCACAGCAGTGTAGAAGCATTCCTTTTTCTTCGCATTCTCGCCAGTATCTGTTGTTGTTTGTTTTGTTAATGATTGCCATTCTTATTGGGGTTTGGTGATATCTCAACGTGATTTTGATTTGCACTTCTCTGATGATTAGTGAGGCTGAGAAATTTCTCACGTGTCTGTTGGCTGCCTGTATATCTTCTTTTGAGAAGTATCTACTCGTGTCTTTTGCCCACATTTTAATGGGGCTGTTTGTTTTTTTCTTTTTGGCGCATTTGAGTTCCTTGTAGATCCTAGATGTTAGACCTTTGTCAGATATACAGTTGGCAAATATTTTTTTCCCACTCTTTGGTCTGTTTCCCTGCTCTTCTCATGGTTCCCTTTGTTTTGCAAACGTTGGTCAGTTTGATAAGGTCCCACTTGTCTATCTTATTTCTCATGGTATGGGTACTTAGGGTTTTGATCAGGAATTGGTTGACAGTTCCAATTTCCAATAGAGTGTCTCCTGCATTTTCTAAGATTCTTATAGTTTCTAAGATTCTTATAGTTTCTAAGATTCTTATGTTTAGCTCTTTGATTCATTTAGAGTTAATTTTTGTGTATGGTGATAGGTAGGGATCCTGGTTCAATCTTCTGCATGTGATCAGACAGTTTACCAAGCACCATTTACTGAATAGGTTCTCCTCTCCCCAGTGGTTGTTGTTGTAGGTTTTGTCAAATATAAGTTGGTTGGGAAATTGAGGCTTTGCTTCTGGAATCTCTATCCCATCCCATTGGTCTACACGCCTGTTCTTGTACCAATAACAGGCTGTTTTGATTACTGTAGCCTGTTAGTAAAGTTTGAAGTCTGGAAGTGTGATACCTCCTACCTTGTTTCTTTTGCTAAGGTTTGTTTTGTCAATTCGTTGTTGTCATTTTTTTCCGACATAATACTGGAAGTCCTGGCGAATGCACTAGGCAAGAAAGTAAAAAATAGGGTAAACACATTGGGAAGGAAAAAGTCAGTCTTTGCAGATGATATTAATGTCTATGTAAAAAATCTGAAAAAACTGACAAAATGCTTCTAGAAATAATAACTGATTATAGCAAGTTTGTATGATATAAGGTTAATATACACAAGTCATTTGCTCTTGCATTACTATATACCAGCAATTAACAATTAAAATTGGAAATAAAAAACATTTACATGAGGGCCAAAAAAGAGAAATACTTATATGTAAATATTTCAAAATACATGCAAAATCTATATGAGCAAATCTGAAAACTCTGATGAAAGAAATCAAAGAAAAACTAAATATATAAAGATTTATTCCGTGTTTATAAGTAGGAAGTCTCAATATTGTGAAACTGTCAGTTGATCTCCAGTTGGACTATAGATTCAAAGCAATCCCAGCCAATATCCCAGAGATTACTTTGAGCATAACGACAAATTGATTCTAAAGTTTATATGTAGACGTAAAATTCCAGTATAGTCAATGCAACATTGAAAATAACAAAGTAGGGGACTGATCCTACCCAACTCCAGAGCTTAGGATAAAGCTACAATAATTAAGGCAATTTGGTAATCGTGAAATACAGTCAAATAGATCCATTAGACAATTAGAGAGCCAACAAATGGTCCCACACAAATAGAGCCATCATATCTTGATTAAATAAGCTGACAGTTCAATTCAGTGATCGTCTTTCAAGAAATTGTGTTGGAATAACAGAAAACCTCCTTGCAAAAAATGAATCTATATACAGCCATGTCATAGACATCAACTCAAAATTGATCATAAACTCAAAGATAAAACAAAAATATCAAATCTTTTGAATATGGCATAGGAAAACTTCTAGATAACCTTGGGTTTGGCAATGAGCTTTTAGATACAACACCAAAGGCACTCAGTCCATGAAAGAAATAATTAAGTTGAACTTCGTTAAAACTAAAAATGTCTGCTCTCTGAAGTACATTGTTAAGAGAATGAAATGGCAAGCACAGGCAACAGAAAATCTTTGTGTAACAGACATCTGATAAATGACTGATATCCAAAATTCACAAAGAACTCTTAAAACTCATTACAAAAACCATTAAAAAAAACTCAATTTTTAAAATGGAAAAAAATGCCTGAACAGATATCTTACCAAAGAAGATATAGAGCTGGCAATCAAGCATATGGGAAGATATCTGACATCATATATCATTAGGGTATTGTAAATTAAAACAACAATGAGATAGTACTATACACATATTAAAATGGATAAAATCCCAAACCCTGACAACAGCCAATTCAAATGAGGAAGTAGAGTAGCAAGAACTGTCATTCACATTAGAGTCACTTTGGAAGAAAGTTTGGCAGTTTTTACGAAGTCTTAGTGTAAGAACTACAAATTATGCGTCTTGATATTTACCCAAATGAGTTGAAAACGTATGTTCACACAAAATTTGAGCACAAGTATTCATAGCAGTTCTATTCATAATTACAAAAACGAGCGTGCCCTTTAACAGGTGAATGGATGAACAAAGTCTGATACATTCATATAATGGAATGTCATTCACCAATTTTAAAAAATGAGGTAATAAGACATGAAACACTGAACCTCCAATACATATTAATAAGTGAACAATACCATTCTGAAAAGGTTACATACACATATGATTCCAACTATATGCCACGCCGGAAAAAAACCAAAACTATAGAGATAATAGAAAGATCAGTCGTAGTTGTTGGCAGGGGTTGGGAAGACGGATGGGTGGATAGGCCGGGCACAGAGATGTTGAGGGTGGTGAAACTACTCTGTGTGATACAATATGGTAGACCTGTCACATTAAGCATGTTTCAAAACCCATAGAACTGCACAACACAAAGAGCAAAGATCATGTGAATTATGGGCTTTCGTTAATAATCAATAATCAATATTCGTTCATCAAGTTTAACAAATGTACCGCATTATTGCAAGATGCTAATGATAGAGAAAACAGTTGGAGCAGGGAAGCAGGGGATATGTTGGAATTCTTGGTACCTTCTATTTAATTTTTCTGAAAACCTAAAACTCTTCTAGAAAATAGAGTCTGTTAATTTATTTTTTTTTTAAAGTCTGTGTTGGAGAAGTAGCTGCATTATTATCTCTTGTAATTAATTAATATGTGTAAATTTATGAAAATGAAACTATTAATGTCATTTATCATAATCACTTTTCTTTTCTTAACCAGCCAGAATTTATACATACATGCTAGAGAAATCCAGACTTGTTTCACAACCTCCTGGCCAGAGCAATTTTCTCATTTTCTACTTGTTGATGGATGGGCTGTCTGCTGAAGAAAAATATGAACTTCACCTTAATAATTTACATGCACACCGGTGAGTGACTAAGTATTTTCTGTCTAAAACCACTGCCTTCGAATTGTGATTGCAGCTTAGCCTTAAGTTGTCTTCTTACTTTTCAAGCACAAAATGATAAGTAAAGGGGAATTGCTGGCTCCTGTTAGGTGGGTTAGCACGATCCATATAACAGGATTACAGCTGTTTGCGGAATGTTTAGGTGAAGTTGTATAAGTGTATGGATGAAGTTGTGTTGCCAGTTTTCTAGTTTTCAGATCAGAATAAAAAAGATACATATATAAACCCCTCTATTCTTTTTTAAGTATGTTGTATACAGTATTCGTTATGCATTCCTAACCTCTGACTCTCTTTTGAAGTAGTTGGAAGTATTATTAAGTATTATTCATTAGAATCAGATGGGCTAACAGAATGGATTAAGATTCACAATGTGCATAAACTGAGGGGCTGATTTTCTTTCCTGGGGCAGGAAGCATTTTTGTTAATATTAGGATGTCTTGGTCACAGGAGGAGGATGTAAACAAAAGGCCACAGAGATGAACTGAAGGTGGTTTTCCCAATGTGCACACTTCAGCCGACTGCCTGAGTGCATCTCCCCACAGGGATGGGTCCAGATTTGGATTAGGATGAGAAGTGGAAACAGTCCAGGAAGGAAACCCCATTCGGAAGAGAAGTTGGTGGGAGAAGGGAGTAGGAGAGAACTAGATCCCAAACCAAACACACTGAAGGATTTGGGTGGCAGAGGATGGGGGAGCTAGACTCCAAAAGAGACTCTGAAGTACTTCAGATATCCGCTAATGTCTAATTTGCAGTTTATTAGGTTTTTGTCATTGCATCTGGAAGAATGGTGTGAGTTTGCTTAATTTTGAGAGAACTTTTGACCAGGCTCGGTGGCTCAGCCTGTCATCCCAGCACTTTGGGAGGCCGAGGTGAGTGGATTGCCTGAACTGGCAGGTTCGGGACCAGCCTGGGCAGCTTGGTGAGACCTCGTCTCTACAATAAATAAAAAATTAGCTGGGCATAGTAGCACACACCTGTATTTCTGGCTACTTGGAAGGCTGAGGTGGAAGGATCGCTGGAGTTCAGCAGATCGACACTGTGTTGACCGTTAGCATGCCACTGCATTCCAGCCTGGGTGACAAAGACTCCAACTCAAAAAAAAAGAGTACTTTTGTGAGAAAAAATAAAGGATGTTATAGGAGAGGGCACACACGCTCATACACACACACACTCACACAAATATACATGGGAGGGATGCCTCACTAATGTGTGTATAGCCAAGATAGTGGCTTAGACCAAAGTGATGGTTAAGAAAACAGATGATTGGGTGCTTTCTTAATGAGCAAACCCTCTTAAAAATGCACATGGGTTTACTTTAAGCCTATAAAAAAAATACTATCTCCAGTTCCTCTCTATTTTGGTATATTATTTCTTCATCTTAATCTATTATGGTCTGGTCAGGGAGTTTTTCATCAACAGGTTAATAGTAGTCAAGGTGACATGATGAAAAATGAACCAAGATTGGGGTGCAGAGGTGGAGGGGGGTGTCCACTTTAGATGTGTTAGTTGGGAGGCTCTTTCAGGTGGAACTGATGTGCAGACACCCAAGAAGGCCATGCAGACTCTGGGGAGAGTGTCCAAAGCAGATGGAAAATGTATAGGGGTCTCATAAAATGCACATGGTGTTTGGAGACCATCACAAAAGGCAGCAGGTGGGATTAGTGTTACACAAACAAGCAGGAGGATTACAGGGACAACGTGGAAAGGATAGTCAAGGTCAGAAATTTGGATTTCATTCTGAGTTGACTGGCAGTGATTGGGGATTCTTAGTACAGTGGGATTTGGTTTTCACTCTGAAGGTGAGGCTACATCTTTGGAGATGTCACTGTGGTGATGCTAGCTGGAAGCAGAGAGCTAAGTACCTGGAATGGTGATTGGGAGGTGGTCATGGCACAGGTAGGAAGAAGTGTTGCAGGCAGTGAGAAACGGGAGGATTTGGGTCAGTTCTGAAGGTAAGAAGGTCAGGATCTGTGGATGGAATGAACTGGACAGGTGGTATGAGGTAAAGAGGTGGCCTGAGCAACTCCTGGTGTCATTTCCAGTGTGACAAGACTAGGAATGAACCAGGGTGCTTGGGGAGAAGAAGTCAGAGGAACAGGTGTGCTGCTTTTGACAGGTCAAGTTCATTTAACCAGGACGTGGAGGTATCAGGTGGGAGCTGGAGAGATAAGAAATTTTCCAGGTGACGTGGCTGATGTCAGGCTGAAATCTGAAGATCAGTTGAAGAAGTAACAGAACAGAACATCTGTCCCACTGCTGCTAGGAGGTGTGAATTATGGTGGGATGGGGTCAGGGGAAGAGAATGAATTGGCCGAAGCCTAATTCATCATTGCATTACTAATCGCTATCATTAAATTTCACCGAAAATATTACTTCCAGGGCTATAGACCTAGTTTGTCATGTTGAGTAAGGGGGAGGTAGTCAAGAAGTTAAAAAGGCCTGTTAGAGTTGTGTTTAATTCAAGAAAGAAAGACTATTTGCAGGTTTACTGTTCCCAAAATACAACCGAAATTTAGAAGACAAAGGAAACATATATTAAAGTATGATAGGGCAACCCCTCGTGTCCCTTCCCACTGTGGGAATTTTCCTGTTCTCTTAATAAATCCTACTTTTTTTAAAAAAAAAGTGTGATAGTCCAGGCAAAAATTTTAAGAACACAGATATTCTAGACTTCTAGAACATTAGAAATATATATATACATATATATATATTTAAAGCAAATATCCTCATATAATAAAAGAGAAAATGAAAGCTAGAGACATGAAGAAGCTTGTGCTGAAATGAATCTATTATGCAACAGCAGAATTGGCCAAAACCCATTATCTGAGATTAACTTTTAATTTTTTCTCATTGAACATCTCTAATTGAGCATGTTGTTCCTGAGATGGGAGGTATCAGATTAGATACCAGGGATTGCATGTTGAGGGTGAGGTAACCAGTGAGGAAGGAAGTGCTTTGGGTATCTCTGCTCCTGATCTTTCTAACTGGCAAAAGCTCAAATCATGAGGACAGACACATGATTCAGAGAGTGACTTTGTGTGTGTCCGTGTATGTGCATGCCATGTGGACTTGGCTTTGTAGACATAGGGCCACTGAAGAATAAGAAGCAATAATCTAATATACCATTCGCAGAAACAATGTAACTTGTTGATTTGTGGTTTGGATGAGACATTTGAAGTGTGTGGGGGAGAACAAGGATTTCTTTATTGAGCTTCAATTCTGACACTCTTTTCTCTTTGCAAAAAAAGAGTTTGGAACCACATGGGGGATTTAGGAAGTCAAACAGGCAGGGGTGAGTTTATGAGAGACTCCAACAGGAAAGAACTCAGGGAAATCATGAATAATTCAGTTCTTGTGAACAGAGCAGTTTTTTTATTAAAATGTATTATAAATATCTAATGGGTGGAAAACAACATTTTCCAGTGAAAACATACACCACCACTCCAGATTCATAAAGATGTCAATAGACACATTTGTACAATGGCAAGTCCACAAAAAATATATTCCTCTAATAATAAAACAAGTTTTTTTTGCAAGTTATGGCACTTTGTATATCACAGTGTTTTGTGATTTATGGTTTGTGGGTCTTCTCACATTTTTATTACTGGCAAATCTTCTCACTTTTACAATATTGACGACATTTGAAGAGCTCATGTTGGTTTTGTATTTGAATTTGGGTTGTGATCTAATCATTGTTTAGTTACTACAGATATTAGCTTTCATAATTTTGGAAGTTGCCTGGCTTATTTACCAATAAGAAATATAAATCTATATCTGCTAGTTTTCTAACCTTTGACAAACTGATGATCCTTCTGAGTGTCTCCCTTGAAATGCATACTTGTAGACAAACAATATTGGTATTTTTAATGTTTAATACCTTGCTAGTACACTAATTTAGCAAGAATGCCCAATATATGATATGTATATCTGCATATATATAATGCATATATAATGTTAATGATACTATTATCATCACATCCACTTATCCGATTTTCATTAAAATATGTTGATCTTTGTATTATTAAATAGATCTTTGTATTATTAAAATCTGTTGATCTTTGTATTATTAAATTGTATTATTAAATGGTAATGTATTCAGCTTATACATTCCCATCTGAGCACCATATCTTTGCTGATTCTCTCACAACACAATGCAGCTTAGAGGAAAATTTTGATGAAATACATTGAGTACAAAAATCACATGACTGCTTCTCTTGTTTGTTCATAACAACTAATTATTTACATGAAACAAAATAAAATATGCATGCAACAGTAACTAAACTGAAGGCATACTCAATATTTATCATATCTTATGTAATTAGATTCCCCCAAAGAAAAATTGCAGCTATTACTTTTATAATTAAAGCTACAAAAAATTTTTTTTTAATTTGATTCTATTTTTGGAAATAAAAGTTTTCAAAGTATCACATGAAAACTTCAGGGAGATTATTTCAGCGTTAAAATGGATGTAAAAATGCCTTACTGTTTGCAACATGGGAATAATAGCTAGAAAAAGCAGATAACACTTTTGCCTAACTATAGAATATGAATGGTACAGATATATACAGATATAGACATCAACTCCTATAGCTTAATGGCAGGAGAGCAGTATTTATAACACAAGCGTCTTCCAACACAGATTGTTAGAACAGCAACAAGAAAAAAGTATCTAGTTTTCTAATATTTTGGGTTGTGGTGATAAGTCTCAATGTATCTCAATGTCCACCAGATGGCAAGCTCTCCACGAAGTCATTTAAGCAAAACCAAAAAAAGAAAAAGGAAAAACCCACAAGAACAAATGCTCATCCCCCAAAACAACCTTTTTTCCTTATGGTTTTTCCTATCCTTTACTATTTTTTTCCCCTAGCTGTTTGTTTTACAAGTGCTATTTTTTTTTTTTTTCATTTTTGTATGTGATACAAACATTACATCTAGGGAATACATGTAATTTATGTTTTTGGGAATAGAGGTTTAATGACAGACAGATTCACTCATTGTTTATCTTCAAGCTACTTTAAACAGCTTAGATGGGTTTAGTCCCAGAAAAGCTGAGCTTCTAAAGCCAAAAAAGTTATTCCGAATCTCTCATGGTATTGATTCATAGTGGAAATGATTGTGCTGCTTCATAATAACATTTTTCAGTAAAGGTCAGGTTTTGAATTATAAGCTGTAAGCACGCAGTCGCTTGACTCAGAGCGTGTGACCTGTTTCTAACCTCCTGTGTCAGAGAAAGGGGACGCTGACGCACCGCGGGTTTGAACTTCTGATCCCTGTGGAGAGGGGTGTCTGTCACAGGAGAAGACACCGCCATGAACTCCCAGGGGAAGTGTGCTTCCTGCTAAGGGTTCACTGCGAATGTTGAACTTGATCTGAAAAAGTGTCACAAGATTTTTGCAGAATGGTAAGGGAAAACTTACATATTATTTGAAAATGATTCTTCATAATGGCATGATGTAATACAGTGTTTGCTCAGTCACACATATTAGGCAGAGCTTGAACGTGCTTCCAAGACCCAAGTGTATCACAGGAGGTGTTTGAACCTGTTCTTTTTTTTTTTTAACACTTTTTTCTAAATTTCAAAGATGTGGGGTACAATTTAGGACTGAGTATACAAACGGTGATTATGCAGGTACCCTTGTTGATGAGGTGTGCCCCTCCCTCCCCTAACAGTTTCTCTCAACTGTCAATCCCATCCCCACCCCACCACCCCGGCAGTTTCTTACTACTGCCTATTCCTTTCCTATAGTATTATGATAATTGTTATTATTGCTTATGAGTGAGAACATATGGTACTCTGTTCTTTGTTTCTGTGATAGATCACTGAGTATGAGCGACTCTAAGTCCATCCAAGTTGGGGAAAGTCCATATGTTTGTCCTTCTTTATGGCTGCATAATATTCCTTTGTGCATTGTACCACATTTTTTTTATCCAGTCCAACTTTTATCCAGTCCAACAATAGTAAATGTTTTTGCTCTTGTGAATAGAGCTTCAATGAACCTGCTTCTAACGGACTCTATTTGTGTGATAACACAAATGACAATCACAGTCACTATCAGTGCAATTTATGAAGCTCCTTCCCAAATGCCAGGCACTCTCTCCCTTGACTCTTGGAATCTTCACCAGGAACTCAGTCGAAGGGGCATGGCTGTGTCCTCATTGTGTACCTGAGCCATGAAGACAAACAGGTCACCCGGAAGCCAAGATCGGAATTCAAGTCCTGCTGACCCTTACCTTAACCCCCTGTTGTCTCCACAACAAGATGCCTATAAAATGACAATCGCTGCCTTTATTTCCTTGTGACAATGAGATTTAAGGGAAAATGAAAGGGATAGCACTCGGTCAAAGTCTGCCTGGGTTCTTTATTTAGAATTGCTTGAGCAAAACTAACTTAGGATACCCCATGAACTGTCACCTCTAACTACTATAAAAAATAAATAAAGACAAGAAAAATACAAAACTCTTGGCCAGGCACAGGGACTCATGCTTGTAATCCCAGCACTTTGGAAAGCCACGGTGAGAGAATGGCTTGACCCTAGGAGTCTGAGACCAGCCTGGACAACATAGCAAGACCTTGCCTCTACCAAAAAAAATTTTTTTTAAGTTAGCTGGATGTGGTGATGAGTGCCTGTAGTCCCAGCTACATGGGAAGCTGAGGCAGAAGGATCACCTGAGCCCAGGAGGTCGAGGCTGCAATGAACCTTGATTGTGCCACTGCACTCCAGCCTGGGTGACAGAGGCAGATATCTGCCGACTGTATATCTGACAAAGGCTTAACATCTAGGCTCTACAAGCAACTCAAATGTGCTGAAAAGAAAAAAAAAGCTCCATTACAAAGTGGACAAAAGATATGAATAGATATTTCTCAAAAGAAGACATACAAGGAGCCCACAAATACATAGAAAAATGCTCAGCCTTACTAATCATCAAAGAAATGCAAATTAAAACCACACTGAGACACCACCTAACTCCAATCAGGATAGCCATCATCAATAACTCAAAAAACAACACATGCTGGAGAGGATGTGGGGAAAAGGGAACACTTCCACTGTTGGTGGTAGTGTAAACTAGTACAACCTCAGTGGAAAACAGTGCGGTGATTCCTAAAAGATCTAAACATTGACCTTCCATATGACCCTGCAGTATCCCTACGGGAAATATATCTGGAGAAACTAAAATCAATCTATGAAAAAGATACCTGCACACATATGTTTATTGCAGCATTGTTTACAATAACAAAAACATGGAACCAGCTGTCCAGCCCATCAAAAAAAGATTTGATAAAATAAATGCGGCTCATTTACATTATGGGATATTATGCAGCCATAAAGAAGGACAAAATTTTGAACTTCACAGCAACTTGAATGGAACAAAGAACTGAGTATCATATGTTCTCACTCATAAGTGGACCTTGAACAAATATTAAGAAAACGATTGACAGTAGTGGGAAACTGCTGGGGTCAGGTGGAATTGGCAGTAATGGGAATCTCCTGGGGGAGAGGTGCACACCTGATTAACAAGGGTACTTGTATAATGAACATTTATATACCTAACCCTGAATTGTACTCCACATCTTCAAAATTAAAATATTTTTTTGAGTTTTTGTTAAATCTAGAAGAAGAATAAAGTTTTGAAACTCGCATAGGTTGTATTCCCTGAGCAATTATCGTACAGCAAATGTAAATGGGCAGGAACATTTCACTATGAAATGTGAACAGGAAGAAGTCAAGGCATCTGGCTTTCTTCCTTCCTTGGGTTCTTGAGTTATGTGTACCCAAAAGTGGAAAGAGGGGAGAAAAGACATGGACACCAGGCTCTGTGCTCTGCATCATTGATTTATCTCCAAAACCCTATGAAAGAGTAACAAATAGCCTAACTTTTATACATACTGTGTCTGAAGTGCGGATATGTAAGTTATTCAAGGATAGGTAGCTGGTAAATTCAGTAAATGAAAGAGGCAGATTTCATACCCAGGTATGTTTGTTCATTAGAACTCTTTAATCCCGTGCCTTTGGGAGACTGAGGTGAGTGGATTGCCTGAGCCCGCGGGTTCGAGACCTACCTGGGCAGGCGAGACCTCATCTCTACAATAAATCAAAAAAAAAAAAAAAAAATTAGCCGGGCGAGGTAGCGCACGCCTGTAATTCTGGCTACTCGGAAGGATCGCTGGAGCCCAGCAGGTTGAGGCTGCGGGGGGCAGGAGCAGCCACTGCACTCCAGTCTGGGCGACAGAGTGAGATGCCAACTCAAAACAAACAAACAAACAAAAGACCTCTTTGATTGGTGGTGCTAGATACTTCTAACATATTCAAAGGTGAAGGGGAGAAGTGGGTGGGGCATTGTTTACATAATTGAAGAGAGCAGAGGTTGTACTTGCTACGGGAATGGAATGGTGCGATCCAGGAACCAAATTCCCAGGCACTAACTCTCTCTCTCAATCTCTCTCTCTCTCTCTCCCCCTCCTACCCTCTCTCCCTTTTTCCCTCTCTCTCTTGGTCCTCTCTCTCTCCTTCTCCCTCTCTCACTCCCTCTCCCCCCACCCCTGCTCTGTCTCACACACACACACACACACACACACACACACACACACACACACACACACACACTTTACTTCGTATGTGTCTTCTAACACAGAGAGGAACATGACCACATGCAACCCCAGGCTTTCCTCATTTGGGAGCTCTAAGAGAAAGCAACATGTCTCTCTCACAAAGAAGCCATCTTGGTGGCTCAGCTCATGGATAGGCCATGGGTCAAGGGTAAAGGGAAGGACATGTGGCCCCCACATAGGGGTGAGAGTTTTTTGACAGAAAGAATGGTTAGGGAGGGCAGAGCACAAAGCAGTAGCTTCCAGAAGCCCTGTACTTCTCACTATGTTAGGCTCCGAACACAGGAAGATGCTCGGCTACACGGAGAGAGTCAGCCCTGGTGCCAGCGTGTCATTGTCAGGAAGCCTGGTTGACAGACAGCCATGCCACTGTCTGTTGAGTGACCGTGGCCAAACTCAATGCCTTGATTTCTCAACAGGTGGGTTGAACATTGACACATATACAGGAGCATTCATAGTATAGATTTATTTCATAAAGCCTGTAGATAAAGGCTGCAATATAATTCCATATAACTTTTATTTTTATAGATGTTTTCTAAAAAACTAAATACATATGGAATTAAATCAGCTCTATCATCCACCCAATCCACAGTGTCATGAAGTAGCTACAATATGAGAATTTTGGCCAGAGGTATTTTATTTGTTATCAAAAAATACCTTAAAAATTCAGTTTTTCTTTGCCTTAAATGGTTATATTTATTTTATGGTGATGCTTATTGTTTCTGTTGTTGGTTTTATCACCATTGTGTTACGTCTAAAACTAATAAGAGTTGTCATTGACTGAGCACTTCTTATAAATTTTTCTTGTTATTTACCATGATAATTGTGGAAGATTACAACTGATCTCCCTATGTTGCAAAAGAGGTAACTGAGAGTGATAGTTGCTTAGTGCTCACCCGCATGAGACAGAGTTGGTATTTGAACTTTGATCTGTTCAATTCTCAATTATTTTTATGGATAGTTTAAAAATTATTCCATATAGTAAATGAATTTGAGTCACAGATAATTTTTTTTAAGTAAGAGTCGCACTCTGTCACCTGGGCTGGAGGGCATTGGCACCATCATGGCTTACCACAGCCTTGACCTCCTGGGTTCAGATAACCCTTCTACCTCAGCCTACTGAGTAGTAGGCTACTTGCACCACTATATTCAGTCAATATTTTTGATTCTTTGTAGAGATGAGGTCTCACTGTCTTGCCTAAGCTGATCTCAAACTTCTGGCCTCAAGTGATTCTCCTGCCTCGGCCTCCCAAGGTGGGATTACAGGGGTCAGCCACTGTGTTCAGCCAACAGATAAATTTTGCTCCTACTACAGCAAGAAAATAGTTTCTAAAATCAACTTCTTAACTCTTCTTCCTTCTTCATGGTTTTTTTTAATTTTTTTGAATTAGAGTCTCACTCCGTCACCCAGGTTGGAGTGCCGTGGCACATTCACAGCCACTCCAGCGTCAGCCTGCTGGGCTCAAGTGATCCTTCCTCCTCAACCTTCCAAGTAGCCGGAACTATGGGTGCATGCTAACTCCCCCAGCTAATTTTTTTGATTTATTGTAGAGATGAGGTCTTGCCAAGTTGCCCTGGCTGTTCTCAAACTCATGAGCTCAGGCAATCTCCTCACCTCAGCCTCCCAAAATGCTGGGATTACAGGCTTGAGCCACCGCACCTGGCCTTTCTTCATGTTTTTGACAGTGGTAGCGTCATTAACATTTTGAGAGTACAGTCACATAATAAACACGTAAGTAAACATACCCACACAACATACATGCATATAAAAATCAACAAGCCGGGCTCGGTGGCTCAGCCTGTAATCCCGTGCCTTTGGGAGGCTGAGGTGAGTGGATTGCCCGAGCCCGTGGGTTCGAGACCCGCCTGGGCAGCGAGACCTCATCTCTACAATAAATCAAAAAATCAGCCGGGCGTGGTAGCGCATGCCTGTAGTTCCGGCTACTCGGAAGGCTGAGGCGGAAGGATCGCCGGAGCCCAGCAGGTGAGGCTGCGGTGGCCGGGAGCAGCCACTGCACTCCAGTCTGGGCGACAGAGTGAGACTCCAACTCAAAAAAAAAAAATCGACAAGATACTAACTTTAGCACTGCATTGAAAGCTTCATTAAAATATACTGAATGTCAGGCACTATGCTCAGTCTTCGGTTCTCGTTTAAAGATTTGCATAACTCCATGAGATACCTTACTAATATCGTCCGGGTTTTATGAATAAGACGTGGAGACCTAGTGGTTAAATAATAGGCCGTAGGCAATGCAAGGAAGACACGAATGAAGATACAATGACCTGACGTCCAAGTGGCCCATCTGTCTGGTGACGTTGTCCAAGGGGAGGGGATGGCCAGCCTTGTCATTGAGAAATGTAGACTCTTTCTCCTGACATATACACTTAAGACCACTGTCCTACAGTCACGTTTTGGGGAACACAGATGAAAATAGATCTTCTCTCGATATACCCAGATACTTTTCAGACTTCTGTTTCTGACCCTTGAAATTCCAGTTTAATTGAGTCCATTTTCCCAGTCACATGTGGAAAAAAGATTCTGTGAGCCTCGTGATTTTCACATCTTTTTCTCTGAACGTGGCACAGGCGGTGGCCATGTTGGCATCAAGCCTCCTGTCCTTGGCTGGGCCCTTCCCACCCTGTTCTGTCTCATGGAGCAGCATCTTATTTCTGTGCTCACTCAACCTCACCCTTTAATCTCATGTTGGATTATCATTTTAAAAATTCCATTCTAAGAAGGAAACCGCCTAACTCAGAAATATCTAATAAACATTGTTTTCTGGTCAAGTCCAATAAAACCTCTTTGATGCTGCAATGCAACGGAGATGGCGAGACCTTAAGGAATCTAGGGTAAGGGATGGTTAACACGTTTTTCGACGTTTTCTCCATCCATTGTCTCAGCAATTCCTTTTGGAGTGAAGTCGGTTATTCGCGAAGTGAAAATACAGTTCTCTGCTGTGTGAGGAGCCACACTTGATGCTCCATGGTCACCAGCATACTGACCTTCAAAGTGTACAAGGAGAAAGTCATCCTTGGGTCAGGAGAGAGTTACACACTCCAGTCTTGCTTTCCTAGTCAGTAATTTTGATGTCATAAGACGTTCTCAGGGTTGTTATGAGTCAATAAAATTATGAATTTACAGCATGTTGGTTTAGGTCCTCGATTGTTTATTAATAATTTCAAAATTCAAAAAGTCTTGAAAACCAAACATTTGCTTATGATTTGTGTGCTGGTGAAATACATGACCCAATCTTAATGTGTTCAGCAGCAAAACCTAAACATGTATCGATACGAATATATTTATAATCTTTATATACCTCCCTGATTGTGAATATTCTCATGGTATACCAGAATTAAAGCGTTTTATTAGGGGATACTTCCCCAAACTTCCTGGGAATATAAATACTATATTAACTTTTTAAGAAAATTTGAGCCGGGCTCAGTGGCTCAGCCTGTAATCCCGCGCCTTTGGGAGGCTGAGGTGAGTAGATTGCCAACCCGCGGGTTTGAGACCTGCCTGGGCAGCAAGACCTCATCTCTACAATAAATCAAAAATTCAGCCGGGCATGGTAGCGCATGCCTGTAATTCCGGCTACTCGGAAGGCTGAGGTGGAAGGATCGCCGGGGCCCAGCAGGTCGAGGCTGCGGTGGCCGGGAGGCCACTGCACTCCAGTCTGGGCGACCGAGTGAGACTCCAACTCAAAAATAAATAAATAAATAAATAAATAAATAAATAAATAAATAAATTTGGTTTCTAGAACAGATTTATCTTCAAAAGTTTAGGACAAGGGGTTGCAGGCTGTATCTAGCTTGTTTTGGCCTGAAAACATGGCAGGAATTGTGTTTGTCACCAAGTTAAAAACTCACCTTACTTCATAGGACCATAAAGTAAAACATTTACTGAAAATGTTCAATGACTCTACTTTCATGTCTGGACAGGAAGATCCTATCCAAATCTGTGACCAGTTCATCCTCCTTCCTCCTCCCTCCCTCTTTTCTTCTCTTTCTGTCTCTGTCATCTCTTTCTCTCTCTCTCATTGGTAAATATATATATATAATAGCCCAAATAATGAAGAACTGTGTCGAGATGCTAAACACACACAACTTTAGAGGACACCGAATTTACTGAGCCAGTGGTTGTGATATCTCTAGTAAATGAAGTTGTAGCTCTCATAGATGGAGGAAGGTTGTAGAGGAAAGCTTGTGTGTCTGCTTGGTGACCCCACTGTCCTTGTAGAGGGACAGTTTACAGTTCCACGTGTGTGTGTGTGTGTGTGTGTGTGAGAGAGAGAAAAAGAGAGATAGAGAGAGAGAGAGAGAGAGAGAGAATCAGTCTCCTCTTTCTAAAACCTCCCCACCTAGTTATAGCAAATGTATCCATATCCTCCACCCATCCTAGTTGTTTAGCCAAGGGAGTCAATGTCCAGCCGACGTACCTGGCATTTCATTTTCTCCCAACCTCTCTTGTCAGTGGGATCTGCCCCGTGGGATGCCCTGTCTCTTGGATTGGACAGCCCCAAGCTGCCATGTCCACTGGGCCTTCTTCTGGGTCTAGAGTGACCACCCTGTTTTCACAGCCCTGCCAGGTGAGTCTACCTGAGCTCCTTGGGGCCCATGTAGGCCCTGTTTCACATCCCAACACAAATATATCCCAACCTGGCCTGGTTCCCTTACTCAAGCACTGTTGACTAACCACTTTTAGAAACGACACATAAAACACTTTCTTGGTGGGATCTTCCATATATACTCTCTGCAAATATTTCTGAGGTTTTCTTTGTGGTATGTAAGACATATAAGTGTGGCATGAGTAAGGATAACATGCTTTTCTCTGTCCTATCCATGTGATCCCATTGCAAAAATCAGTCCATATACATGAGCAGCTGTTAGCAAAATCACACCTATGGGGGCCTGTGAAGTCAAACATTCCATGATTCCTGACATTTAGAGACGTATGTCCTCCGTGTTGGGTGGCTATCTTTTGTCATTCATGAGTTTCCAGTGATAAGTATGTGTTCGCTGCTAGACCCAGCACGCTTATTAACTCACAGTGCAGAGTTTAATTTAGGACTCGCTACTCCCTGGCTCGGTGATTTGGGAAAACCACGCAACCTGTCTGTTCTTTGCTCGTCTGCAGACCAAGACGTGCCTCAGAGTGCCACTGTTGAGTGAGGAGGGTAAGGGTTACCGCCTGAGTCCCTAGAAAAGCCCCCAACCGGTGGCCACTGTGGAGGGTTGACTGGGATTGCTGCTTTTGTCATAGAAGGCTCCTTCCCACAGGAATCATGTGTGAATAACTGAAATAATCATTGTTACATAAAGGATGGACGAGCCGTCCTTAGAGCTCTAAGATACATCGAAGAGCTGGGTGAAGTCTCTCTCCCCCTTATTTCTCCACCCCCATGCAGTTCTGCTCAGGAATGTGCCCACACTCTCCTGGAGTCTGGACTTGCTGGTGAATTTTGTAGATAACTTATTTAAACCTAATGACATCTTCTGATGAAATCAACACCTCACTTTTGAACTGAGGGCCACTGAGAATAGACACGGAAAGGGCAGAGGAATGGCCAGTGTCCCAACTCGTCTGTCAGCAACCAGAACCCACTAGCTCAGCCCTCCAGGTTCATCTTCTCTGATAGTTCCCTCGTAGTCCGTGAACAGAGAGCTATTGTTACTGAGAGATTCTTTAAAAAGACAGAAGTTTTAAAAGTGTCTGTAAAACTTTCACTTTCATATCTTCCTTCACTTAAAAAAAAACCCATTCTTTTGGCTTAACTTGCTTTATTTTTCTGTACCAGCTAGAGTAGAAGAAAAAGAAGTCTAAAAACCTGTACTTATTTAAGAAGTCTAAAAACCTGTACTTATTTAAAATCACAAGGTATGATGGTGTCAATAAGACAGACATTCATGATTTTACACCCGTCATCTCCTTGGGGGAAGTTTTATGTTCAAACCAGATGTACTTTGTATGTGTTTCAGGGTGGATTTTGGAGCTCATGACATGTTGTGGGTATTTATAAGGAATCCTATGATAAAATGTGTGTGTGTGTGTGTGTGTGTGTGCCCACAGAGCTAAAATTATATTCTATGCCATGATACGAATTAACTCTTGGAAGCTAATGCTGTCTGTTCTTACAAATCCACAGCTGAATTTGAAAGCACGTAGGGAGTAATTAAAACCATAATAAACAACATTTGTTAGATACTGAAGGAGAGCACGCTAAAAGCTTGATGAATATTATCTCACCTTATCTACGGTCTAGAAGCAAGTCCTACCCTTGCTACAGATGAAAAAAAAAAACAAAAAAACAAATACGGCTGGGGAAGGTGGCTCAAACCTGTAATCCTAGCACTTTGGAAGGTTGAGGTGAGCAGATTGCCTGAGTCCACGGGTTCGAGAACAGCTTGGGAAGCTTGGCGAGACCTCATTTCTACAATAAATCAAAACAGTAGCCGGGTGTGGTTGTGTGTGCCTATAGTTCTGGCTACTTGGAAGACTGAGGCTGAAGGATGGCCTGAGTCCAGCAGGTCGATGCTGGGGTGACCATGCGCATGCCACTGCACTCCAGCCTAGACAATGAAGGAAGATTCCAGCTCAAGAAAAAAAGAAAGTAACAAACAAACACAAGGGATGGTTAAGTGAACCATCCAGTCACATGCTAGTCTCATGAAGAGCCACAGTTTTGTCTCAGTCTCTCTTAAACACATTGCTTTGTTGCCTCTCAAACCCTGATGTGTAAAGACCAGGTGAGAGATTTTTGTATATATGTTTGAAAATGATTCACCCAAGAACTGTAGCATCTGGAGCAGGGGTCACTCACAGGGAAAGACAGGCCCAAGACCTTGAACAGACGGACTGCATTTATCCATCTCTGCGTCCTGATCCAAAGTATCACATGTGGGAAAGAGGCTGGATAACCTCAGAACACAGCAGAATACTGTTAGCAATGGGAAATTCTGATACAGGGAAAGAGGGAAGATTTGCAGGAGCTGGGAAGAAAATGAAGACAAGATGGCTAAATAATAACTATTGCTACGATCATTGACTCTAGGTGAATTATTTCAGGGGAAGAGGACAGGTGAGGCCAATGCGGGATCAGAGCAAGGGAGACCCTGGATCAGGCAGATTGCTGAGGACTATGGTTCTCCTTCACTGGAACCAAGCGATGCCTAATGAAGCGTCTAGGTGCTGTCTAGACAGGGAGGAAGGAGAAGGAAAGAGGACCTTGAACTCAGGCCAATCCAGTGACCCATCCCCAGCCCCTCTGGCTGGGGCCTGAGCTTTCCTTCTTTCATTTCCCAAATACAACACACTTCCTGTCACCAGCCCTCTGCAGGAGACTTTCTTCCATTCTCTGCTTCTTTTGTTTGTTTGTTTTTTAGTTGTAGTCTCACTCTGTCACCCAGGCTGGAGTGCAATGGCATGCTCACGGCCACCATAACCTTGACCTGCAGGGCCCAGGCGATCCTTCCGCCTCAACCTTCCAGGTAGCTAGAACTACAGGAGCATGCCTCCACATCTAGCTAATTTTTTTATATATATATTGTAGAGACAAGGTCTCACCGACTTGCCCAGGCTGTTCTCGAACCCATGAGCTCAGGCAATCCTCTCGCCTCGGCCTCCCAAAGTCTTGGGATTACAGACTTGAGCCACCGCACCCAGCCATCCTCTACTTCTTAAATTCTACTCTTCCTTGGAGATTCATAATTCTCAGAACTCAAGTTGAGCACTTGTGGCATCTGTGCTATTGCTTGTTTGTGTGACCCTGCCACACCATAGTCTCCTAGTCACCTCATCAACAGTGAGCAGGTCTGTGTTTCGTATTTTACTTGAATTGTTCTTAGGCCAGCATTTGCATGCTTTGATTGTGAACCCTAAGTACTGGCATTGCTATTTAGGCTGCTGGTGTTTATCTTGTTGAGTTTTTTTTTTCGTTCTGACATTGGCATCTTCCTATTATTGAACTCTTGGGGCCAGGAAGCTTCCTCACAAGATCTTGGAGGAAGCTAAGCACTACTGCTATCTTCCACCCCACATTAAAGTATACCCAGCCGCCAAGCACATGGCTCATGTCTGTAATTCCAGGACATTGGGAGGCCAAGGTGGGAGGATTGCTTGAGCCCAGGAGTTCAAGACCAGAATGGGCAACGTAGAAAGAAGTCTGTACAAAAAGTTAAATAAATGAAATATAAAATATGCCCAGGCATCTCTATGTTTATATACATGAAACATAAAATTGAATAGGACCCTTGTCCCCATTCTTTACCCAACTGGACACAGTACACAAGATGTGCAAAGCATCATGAGAAATCGTAGCTGTGTAAGTAGAATCTAAGAGGCTAATGGAGTGAGTCTCCTCCATCCTCCTTCCTGGGACTCCAATATAAACAGGACTCTAGAGACACTTCGGAGCAAAACCCACACTTTTCTGTGTCATCGGGAAGCTCATTCATAGTGTGTTTCAACGACTACACTAAGTATCAACTCGCTACTCCACTAAGTATCCTCCCCATTGCAAGTACAACCTGCTGCGCGATCGATCATTCCTGGTAAGGTGCGTCCAAGAGTCACCTTTACCCCTGGTGGTCTGAATGGCCGATGATGCTTGAACTTCGATAGGAAGAAATTCTCATGACTCAGGGCTGTTGTGTTACTTCCGGAATCCCTTAGACCCTGATTTAGTAGAGCGGTATTCCCAAACTGCCTTCCGTTAACGTTATGCTTGGTGTTGTCCCTATGACTTTAGTCTCTGAGTTCCACCTAGGGCATTTCCTTGTTACACAAAAGGAAGATGGTGGGACTTGTATCCAGGCATCCATTGGGTCTCTTCTTGACCAGGGCATGATGTGGAAGACTCACTCTTGATTTTGCACGTGCTGCTGTCAATGGAGGCAAGTGAGTTTGGTTCTACTTTCTTTTGTTTGCCACAGGTGAACTTTTTCTACACAAAGAGGACAGTTTAAGTTTTTCATGTTAGTTCAAAACAGCAAATAAATGATTTCTGAACGTTGTTGCTCTGAATGTGTCCTCTCATTGACTTTTTTTGCGGGGGGAGTGTTTAAAGCAAACTCGTTTTCAGCCTGGGAAAGGTCTGGGCTCGTCTTTCTGGAAATAGAACATTTGAGTTCATTGGTCTGGGTGACTTCTTACCACTGTGTTGTTCAGAGTTAAGTAGACATTGTGACTTCTTTAAGATCTAGCTGAGCCTCAGGCAGAGGCACCCCCCAAATCTAAGGAAACTAAAAGTAGAACAACGTGGGTGCCTTGAGTCTGCAAGGATGGTGCTCTCTCTCTAGCACCAGTTCCTCTGTTGGCATCTTTTAGAATGCTTGACTCATCTTTTTAAAAAATTAAGTCATTATGGCATGTGTGCTTTCAGGGGTGTCAAGGGGACAGTTGGGGAGAGTCTAACAGAGAGATGAACTAGGGTCAAGCCTCACTACACTGTTGCCTACTCCAGTGATGCGAGAGATGCTAGACTCTCTCTGAAGCTTCATTTTTACTTACTTATAAGTAGAGGTAATATTAATGATGTTGGGTTGTGGGACCAGAGAGGGATAGGGCAAAACAAGAAGATTTATAAATGAGAGTCACAAAAATGGGAGTACAATTTTTATTGTGTGTTTTTAGTAGGTTTGCAATAATTGGTTTTGTTTGTTTGCTTGTTTGTTGAGTCAAAGTCTCACTCTGTCGCCCAGGCTGGAGTGCAATAGCACTGTCATGGCTACTGCAGGCTACTTGGCTGCTAGGCTCATGCGATCCTTCTGCCTCAGCCTTTTAAGTAGCTGAAACTATAGATGTGTGCCACCACACCTGACTAATTTTTTTATTTATTGTAGAAACGAGGTTTCTCCAAGTTGCCCAGGGTATTCTGAACCCCTGGGCTCAGGCATTCCTCTCACCTCTGCCTCCCAAAGGGCTAGGCTTATAGACATGGGCCACTACACCCAGCAGGATGATTATTTTGATTTTCTCTTCCAACAAATCTAGTTCCCCACCAAGTCTTCCTTGTCTCAATAAATGACGTCTACACTCACAGTAAAATCTGAAAGTTGTTATTTTTGTTGTTGTTATTTTTGTCAGAGAGAGGGTCTTACTGACACCCAGCCTGGAGTGTACTAGTGTACTTGCATGATCATAGCTCACTGTGGCCTCAAACTCCTGAGCTCAAGCGATCCTCCCAATTCAATCTCCCAAGTAGCTGGTACTACAGGCACATACCACCATGCCAGGTTAATTTTGTAATGTTTTTTGTAGAGATGGTGTCTCACTATGTTGTTCAAACTGGTCTCGATCTCCTGGCCTCAAGCAGTCCTCCTGCTTCAGCATCCCAAAGCACTGGGATTACAGACATGAGTCCTTGTGCCCAACCCTGACATGTTATCTTTAACCTTCTCCATTCTCAGAACCAGCCCATTGGCAAGTAGACTTGTAAGCTATGAGTAACAAATCTGGGCACATCTCCCCATCTCCCTGCTACAATACTGGGCTGTACAGCCATTATCTCTTACCTAAGATTCTTCAACCCTTCTTACTGAGCTTCCTAACCCTACTGACCACACTAAAAATCATGCCCCCCTCAATGGACTGGGTGTTCTTTCTAAAACAGAAGTGCGATCTTCTCATAGAGTCTTTCCACCATTATTAAAACCTTCCAGGCTGGGCACTGTGGCTCACACTTGTCATCTTAGCACTTTGGAAGTCTGAGGCAAGAGGATTGCCTGAGCCCAGGGGTTTGATAACAGCCTGGGCAACTTGGCAAGACCTCGTGTCTACTATAAATAAAGAAATTAACTGGGCATGGTGGTACACACCTGTAGTTCCAGCTACTTGGAAGGCTCAGGTGGAAGGTTCACCTGAGTCCAGCAGGTCGAGGCTGTGGTGGCCATGAGCATGACACTGTATTCCAGCCTATGCAACAGAGTGAAACTTCGACTCAATAAAAAAAAATACCTTCCAGTGTTTTCCCTGGATAACAGAACAAAATTCACTCTCTTGACCTCAGCCCATGGAGCCTCTTGTCCAGTGTCTGCCACCTTGTTCTGGCCCTAAGACTCAGAGAGCCACTTGCTAGATGGCTTATCCTCTAGACCTTTGTTTGGAAACCTCATTTTTCAGGTCTCAACTCAGACACTCCATGTTTGCAGAGACCTCCCAAAATGAAATACACAGATGTGTTATAGCATGGATACCAAGCAGAGAAAGGGAGGTCTCTATCTAGAAGACCAGCCATACATGAGGTTGCAGAAGCAACCCATTCCAAGGAGTCTATAGCACAAGGGCGCCATCTTCACTGTCTTTCTCCCTCTGATTCAAAGAATAGCTATTATCTATTGTATTCCAGGCACAGTGCTCCTTTCTGAAGATGCAAAAATAAGGGCTGGGCCCTGCTGCACTAAGTCTAATTTTGCAAAGTCTAAGCAGCCAGCATGCAGGCATTTGATTGCAATGTGAGAAATGTCCTCAACTTATAACGGTGACAGAGTTTCAGGAGCACTCAAAGGTATCATACCCCAGGTGTGGAGGAGGTGAGACAGGGCCCATGAGCAACCAGAGAGGACACACAGGACTCTGCAAAAGGAAAAGTCTTGGTGTGCAGACAAGCAAAAATTATTGGCTGCCTGTAAAGGTCACTGGGACAGGAGGGCACACATGGAGCCAGTCATTTAGAGACCAGCAGCTCAACATGGAAGAAAAGAAAGATAAGTGATGTTTTCTCCTGCAGCTTTTGGAGAGAAATAAAAGAAATGCTGTCAATGTTCCCCAATGGTGAGCTCACTCCAGAAAAGCTCTTTTCTTACTTAAAGAATAAATCCTTAACTGTGAAAACAGTGTTGAAGTTTATCCAATGCATGATCAGAGCTCCTTTTGAGTAGCTGATGCAAAATAATATCTGTACCAAATGACATACTACAGAAATAACTTATTTCAGTCTATACATAGTTCTTTTTAGGTTATGGGCATTTTGTCAGGTGCTACAAATTTGGAGGAGTAAAGTAACCCATGACTGAACTCGCAGTCCTAGTGTGGAAAAGACTCAAAACTAAGTGTAGACCTTGGAGTGTGGTATCATAAATGGATATATCAGTGGCCCATAGTAAAGAGGAGCATCTTAGATAGCATGTTTCCCAAGTTTTTGGAAGAGAAGGCCTCCACCAAATAAAGAAGAAAGAGAAAGAATGACCCAGAGGAAGATATAATGCAAGAGGGAAAAAAAAGCACTTAGAGAAATTGAGTGTGTCAAGCCCAAACACTGCTGATTCTTTTAAGTGAGGTGGTTGAGTTTCAAATAAGGCCTTCTAACTAGAAGTGTATTCATATTTTATAAAATTTCTGAGATTTCACAAATTTCTTTTTGAGACAAGTTAAAGAGAAGTGGAAAAAATATTCTGCAATGTGTGAAAACATACCTAGTGGGAGGGCTTATGTTTCTTCCTCTATGCCCATGGCAGGGAAGTGTGGAATGCTTTACAAGAGCTTTAGCTCACCAGATTTCTCACAATGGTTCCACCAGGCAGGCCTATCCTCTGCTTTCCTAGATGAGGAAATTAACAGAAGGTGAAGACCTAAGTACTGGCATGTCCAAGGCCACGGCGCCAACATGTTGACAGGCCCAGAGTCTGAGCTTGCTCTCAACGCTGCCTGTCTCTTCCACCATCTTGATTTCCATCAGACACATGACAGTCAAGTGGCCAGGAGTTGCTTTGCTGGAAACATCTCTGTGGGGTTTCCATAACTTTCTCCCTCCTCATCTCGTTCTGTGCTTCCCAGTCTAGTCTTCCAGTGGGTACCCAAGGACTTTCCTCCAGGGGCTTTTCTCCTTTCACCACTCAGAGAGGAGAGGAATGCCAAGGATAGAGGAAAGGGAGCATCTTCTAAGAAAGGGAGAAAATGAGGATGTGTGTATGAGGCCTGCAAGGAAAGAAATGGAGGTGAGGAAGGGCCTTGAGGGCAGAAGGGCAGAAAGACCAACGCAGGTGCCAGACAGTCCATCATGTTAGCACATGCTAACACATGCGCTAATACAGTCCTTGACAATATCATTGCAGTATTACATAATTGTATTGTATCATGTAGCATATTATATACTATATATTATCAGTATAACTATAGCAGTGTTGTTTAAAATAGTATGCTATTGCATGTCATATGTAACTATATGATAACATGTTTATTATTATTATTTTTTTGAATCGAAGTCTCACTCTGTCCTCCAGGCTAGAGTGCAGTGGCACCATCATGACTCACTACAGCCTCAACCTCCTGGGTTCAGGAGATCCTTTGCCTCAGCCTCCTGGATTGTTGGTACTACAGGCATGGGCCATCATGCCCAGTTAATTTTTTAATTTTTTGTAAAGATGAGGTTTTACTATGTTGCCCAGGCAGGCTTCAAACTTCTGGGCTCAAGCAATTCTTTCACCTTGGCTTCCCAAATTAATGGGATTACAGACATGTCACCACACCTGGCCAATGGTTATTAATATACAAGGACATAACACCACATGTTTTATCTCTGAAGAGCAATGTGAAGCTATAAAAATATGAACTTTTGGCATTTGAAAAAATTATGTTCAATGGATGTTAACATATAAGAAAAGACTAACTCATGATACATACAATGAGCTGAGCGCTTGAATGATTGAAAGAGAAAGACAGAAGTTGTTTGCTAGGTAAAAGGAGTGTATATGGACAGATATGTAGAGTTAAAGTTTATGTCCAGGACCACACAAATAGCAGTACTAAAAAATAAAAATTAATAGGAAAAGAGTTAGCCTGAAGCTATCTTTGCTTTCATGCTTAAATTGCCTAAAAGCAAAATAATGAACGAATACATGTCAGGTAAGCAAAGTGATAGCTTCATTTCAAAGTGTATAGTTTTTGTATCAGTGCTATGTCTCAAATACATTTGGTATAATTATTCAAAATTAGCCATATTTTAGGTCAGATAGTATAACTTAATGTACATCCAAGTTCAGATTGTACAGGGTGTAAAATTAGACACTGAATACAGAAGTAAAAGTAAACAAACAAAATGTCACTAGAAAACTAAATATTGATTATTGATCATGGAAACAAAGAGTATCCCTACGTATGCAGTGACACTAAATAAATACAAATATTTTGTACATTTCTAAAATTGACTCTAACGGAAAGGAAAAATCAAATTATTTGAATAGCATACAAGGGACTGAAACGGTTTCCATCCTGAAAAAGCCATGTACTTTTGAGTCTTCAAAGAATAGAAAATTGTTTAACCCCTTGCAGAAATCAAAGAATGAAAAAAAATCTTTATTTTTTTCCTGGAAGGCAGCATATATAGAAATGAAAATCCAAAGTTCCAATAAACATATAGAAAGCTGCATGTTACCATAAATAATCAAGAAAATGAAAATTGATAGAATAATTAGGTATCATTTCACAATGAAAAAATTTGCAAGAACAACAAAAATAAGAAAATGGGGGAAATAGGCACTCTCTCACACTCCTAATGAGAGTTTAAATTAACATGATCAATTTGAAGAACAGTGTGGCAGTGTTTGGTAAAGTTGGAAATGTGCATAAGACATCACTATACATCAACCAGTCCTCAAGCAAGGTTGATTTTACTCCACAATGCTCACTTGGCAATGTCTGGAGATGTTTTTGGTTGCCTCAACTCAGGAGGCTGATTCTGGCTCTAGTATGTAGAGACAGATGATGCCATAGAAAATTCTCTGTTCCATAGGACTGCCCCACAACAAAATTTATCCACCCCAAAGGCCAGATGCACAGAGGTTAAGAAGTCCTGGCTTAGAGAAACCTGCACATATACATAAAAAAGCATACTGGCTCTTCACTGAAACACTTTCCAAACATGCAGATAAAGGTAAAAGAAAATAAAATGGTCACAGTTAGGAAAATGAATAAATGAGGCATATTACAATCATGATACTTTAAAACATTTTAAGTCAATGACCCAAACTATATGTGTTAACAATAATAGATTCATAAGCCTTTAGTTGGCCTAACAGAAAGCAATTTGGGGAACGATGTGTACAATGGAAATTGTATTTGTATAATTTTAAATGTACAAAATAGTGTTACTTATTTTGTAGGAATGAGTATGTATAATGCTCAAAAATTTAAATAGACTGAAAGGATACTTGCAAAATTTATCATATTTATTTTATTTAGTAAGAAAGAGAAATAATGTATAGATGGATTGTTAACTTTGTGCAATTTATTTGTAAAAAACAAAGATATGCAGTATGTTCCAGTGTTGCTATTTTCCCATTATTAGAGGATGATGCACTGGCTGTCTGCATGCTTTTCTACATTTTAAAACTTTTCTAATTGTCAACAATTTTTTTTTTTGAATTGGAGTCTCACTCTGTCATCCAGACTGGAGTGCAGTGGCCACACCCAGCCACCACAGCCTTGACCTGCTGGGCTCTGGCGATCCTTCTGCTCAGCCTTCCAAGTAACTGGAACTACAGGCACGCGCTACCACGCCCAGCTAATTTTTTAATTTATTGTAGAGATGAGGTCTCACCAAGTTGTTCAGGCGGGTCTCGAACCTACGGGCTCAGGCAATTCACTCACCTCAGCCTCCCAAAGCACGGGATTGCAGGCTGAGCCACCGAGCCCGGCTAACAATTTTTTAAAAACAAAAATTCTGTATATCTGTGACACCAACACATGATAAGACTTACCAGTAAAAGAATAGACAGTTATCTGACTTACAAATTTAGAGGCAAAAATAAAACACTAGCAAATAGAATATAGTAGTCAACTCAGAGTTACTCAGCGAGATCAACATTAGGAAATTTAATTTTAGTGTATATCACATTAATAGGTAAAAAGTGAAAAATCAGTTAAGCATATCAAAAGCTGCCAGAAAAGATTATCAAAGTTAACTCCCATTAAAAAAAATTTTGAAGTAAAAAGTGTTTCTCAACACACAAATTATATGAAGTTCCAAAGAGACATCATCTTTAGTTGTGAAATAGATCCAGTGTCCTTTTGGCATTGATCCTAAAATTGTAATCAGCATGGTAAGAGAAGAATATAAAATGAATCAAAGTTAAGGAGGAAAATAAGTCTACAGATATTATTGTTTATAAATGATATGATTATCTACCTAGAAAAATCCAATAAATTAATGGCAAACCATTTGCTTTAATAGCGTATCTTAGTAAAGTTTGGAGTTACAAAGTAAACATATCCAAAAATAAAAAGTTCACCTATATATCAGCTGCAACAATCCCGATTATATAATCAGAAATAGTTCTTTTAAAGATGCTGCTAAACTGTAAATTATCTGTGAATGAGAGCAAATCCAAACAGATAAAATGCAATCAAGAAAGGAGGGATTTCTCATTCATAAAGCTCTCCCTGTGAGCTCACAGTCTTACATGTGCACACGTAATGCAACACTACTCTTCCATCTGGACTGTTTTACCTGTTTAATATATTGAATTCCTTATGGTTCAGATTCAAAGCTTTCACGATGGACAAAAATCTAAAACCATCACTCCTAGGAATACTTGACTACCTAAAAGTGCTTTGGTTCGATCTCTATCTATTCTTATTTGAGTCAAACCCTCCCAGTCCCAAGAAAGTCTTCTGTCTTCCTCTAGTAACACCTGCACAGTGTACATCTTGCCAAACATGTTTAGTGAATAAATGAAAGAATGAATTCTTCCATATGTTCTTGCTTTGGCTTGGATTCTCCTCCTTCACCTAGAAAACATTCTCATTCTGAAAATCTCTCTTGAAGGCTTTTTATTTATTTATTTGCAGCTTTCCTTGATTCCCTTCCCTGTTCTTTGTAGGAGGAGGTCGTCTTCTCAACTTCTGCATGCCAACATCCTCTGTATGTCTCTCTATTGTGGAATTCGTCCTGAGTTATATGTGGTTTGTTTGTGTTACTATCCCCCCACACACACATTCATCTCCAAAAGCACAAATCCTAAGATATGGGACAGTGATTTATTCAACTTAGTGCCCCCTAAGTCCTGACACCATCATTGGCGCGTGGGAGGTGTGATAAATGGATGAATAAATAAACATTGCTCTGTGTGTGTGCGTGTGTGTGTGCGCACGTGTGTAGTCTAGATTTCTGGTTACACCGCAATGATCCCATATATAATTTTTAAACAAATTACTCTGCTTGAGACTTCAGATTTACACCATGTATTTTAACTATTTCAAGGATTGCTGGCCATTAGTTCTGTGCCTGTTCCCTCTTCTTTCTTTTTCTTTTTCTTTTCTTTGGGGATTCCTTTCAGAGGCCCTGTCCTTTCTCATTTTACCTTTCCTCCCTTAACATTTATGTTCTCCATCTCTGTATCACTCTGCATTTTATTCTGAATAACTTCTGCAATGCTTTCTTATACTTGTTCCTTTTTGAGCCGTGATTAATGTGAAGTTTATTCATGCATCTCATTGTCATTTCGATGACTTCTTTTTTATTTCTACTAGCTCTATTTTGTTCTTCTTCAAATCTGTTGTTAGTCCAATTTTTTTTGTTCCTTTCTCATATTCCCAGTTCTTTTATTTGTGGTTTTTAACATACTAATCACACAATCTATAATCAATATTAGTATTATGTGAAGTTATTGAGCTTAAACTATTGCTGCTTATTATTGTTGCTGATTGTTTCTTAGGGGAGATTATTTCTCCATGTTTTGCAATTTGAGACGTGACTGTATTCCTCGTTAGCTTGGTCAGGAAAATCCTATGTTACCTAAGTTAAGGATTAGTTTTCTGGGGACTATTAATTTGGGTTTGGTCAATATTCTAGAGATGTTACCAGCTTAGGACCGTTTTTACATTAATCCTTATATAAAGTGTTTAGATGGGCCAGGCATGGTGGCTCAAGCCTGTAATCCCAGCACTTTGGGAGGCCAAGGCGAGAGGATTGCTTGAGCCCGCTTGTTCGAGACCAGCCTGGGCAACCTGGCGATATCTCGCCTCTATACTAAATCAAAAAATAAAAATATTAGCTGGGTGTGGTAGCGCATGCCTGTAGTTCCTGCTACTTGGAAGGCTGAGGCGGAAGGATCTCGGGATCCCAGCAGGTCCATGCCGGGGTGGCTGTGAGCATGCCACTGCACTCCAGCCTGGGCGGCGGAGTGAGACTCCAACTCAAAAAAGTAAAATAAAGTAAAAGGTATACATGATATGTTCCAGAGGAGACTGAAAAAAAAAAAGCGGAATTACTTTTTGACTTTTTGAAGGGCAGGCCTCTTGTAGTACAGGCTTCCTCTACTAGGTAAAAATTCTAGGAACCCATTGGCATCAGTGTGAGCTAGTGCTATTGTGAAAGGCTGCGTTGGGCTTCAGTGAATTTTTTTTTGTTTTGGAGATTCTTTCAACGTGTTTGCCCATTTCATGATGAGTGATTTACGAGTGCACTTGCCCACACCACGCTGAGTGTTCAGCAGTTTTGACCCCAAAACGGAATGACATACCCCACCCTCCCTATTCACCAGATCTTGCCCTAAGAAACTTTTTAAAGTTTCACCTTATGAAAAAAGTCCTCAAAGGGAACATTTTGCTGATGTGGAAGAAGTGAAACAGTAATAACAAAAATAGGAGAAGCACTAAAAGACATCAAATTCGACAAGTCCCAAAACTCTTTTGAGCAGTAAAAAAATTATCTCAGTAGGCGTACTGCATCAATCGGAATGTACTTTGAAGGTGACTGAAGTTTAAACATATAAGAGCAAATTCATATTTATAAATAAATAACTTCAAGTTTTGGGGGTTCCCCCTTGTATAGTTTAAGTGGAAATCCCTAAAACCAAGAAGGAGCTGTCTGTGGTTGTGATTTCTCTGGGAATATAATTAATTTTTCCACCCAGTATCTGCCTAAGATAAATTTCCTTGTCTCTGTGGGCAATATTTTATGGTATACTCTCATGCTGAGGTAGTGGCCTTTTGATTGTCAGGATATATACAGATTTTAGTGCCAATTATGTGTTCTCTTTTCCCATTGGTCCTTTAAAACAGAGCCCCTTGATTAATAAAATAAGCTGAAGTTCCTATAAACACTGAAAATCAGATGGCAGTCTCCTCTGGGTGGCCCAGTTACTGAGATGTCAACTTTTCTTTCTAAAGGCATATTTTCAGTTGATCTGGTCCACGTGATCCCAGAAGTAGACTATGCAAGATGTTCTTCCCTAATAATATATTTTTTATTTGAAAAAAATGAAGAGACTCTTTGTTTTACTTCAGTATAATCCATAGTAAATTGTGGTCTTAGGTTATTCTAAGATATGTGAACTACTTACAATTTAAGACAGGTCATTTGGATGTATGTTGTACAAATAGCCCAGGAAATGGATCTTACAAAATTTCATTACATCCAGATATTTTAACAAATTCTAAACACTTCTCTACTTACTTGGAGAATATTATTAGAAATACCTAATCCAGAACTTTAGCTTTTAGATAGACTAATCTAACACATTTGTCTGAAATAAAGTACTCGAAACATCACTATTATGTTTGTTTATTTATTTATTTATTTATTTATTTATTTATTTATTTATTTTTCGAGTTGGAGTCTCACTCTATTGCCAGTGGCACACTCACAGCCACCCCAGTATCAACCTGCTAGGCTCCGGTGATCCTTCCACCTCAGCCTTCCAAGTAGCCAGAACTACAGGCACATACTACCACACCTGGCTAATTTTTTAATTTATTGGAGAGATGAGGTCTCGCCAAGTTGCCTGGGCTGGGCTCGAACCCGCGGGGCTCAGGCAATCCACTTGCCTCAGCTTCCAAAAGTGCTGGGATGACGGGCTGAGCACTGAGCCCAGCCAAAGCATCACTATTAATAGAAGACACTTAATGGCATTACCTATAGTGTTGTCATGCTATGGCAGTTAGTCTGTCACATATGTATGTGTGTGTGTATATGTGTGTGTGTGTGTACATCTATAATTTTTATATGTTATACAATATCTGTGTGTGTGATATCGAGGTACAGTAGAGTTGGCTCTAGGCATGTTGCAATATCTCACCTGCTTAGATATTGTGTGCTAGGCAAAACATCATGCAGTGATGAAGGATTGTTATTTTTTTTTAATTGACCTTTGCATCAAATACATCAGCTTGGTCAAATAATCCACATGTTTTACCCGAAAATGCTCACAGCAAAGTTGCTGCTTGCTGATAGTTTTAGAAAAATAAAAAGAGACCCTAAGCACTAAGAACAGCAGAGAACACTCACAAGTGATTGAGGAGTTAAGAGAACAAGACTCTGATACCAAGTTGTGAACTCTTCCATGAGTCTCATAAGATAAGATTAAATGCAGGCATTATGAACTGTGTTGAACTATAGATGACTCCTTATTCTTCATGAGAAAGATTATTTGTGCTATGTACTGCCAAATGTGCGCCGCCTCCCTGTGGTGTTTCTGGGATGGGGAACTTCCCTGTGTCCTCAGGGTGTACTGTGGGCTGAGAAGTCTCGCGTGCACAGCTTTTCAGGGTGCACCTGCTCTGGGTGAGGCTTCTGTGCCTGGTGAATAATCTTAGTGGCCTCTGAAGGAGCATGAATCCACTTTAAGTAAGAAGAAGTCAGACGGGAGAGGTCATTGGGAGCCAAAGTCAGGAAAGCGAATCTGGCAATGTGACACCCAGCGCTCTACATGGCCCTTGCTTCATATTGCTCTCTCCCCAGAAAGCATTCTGGAGTGAAGAGGAATCCTACTCAATGTGTTAGAATCACCATAAAAAAAATAAATAAGCTATGCAAGTGCACGGAGGAGCCAGAAAATGGAGATGGGTACCCAATTGCTCATTTGTTTTCTTCAAGTGGGTTCCTGAAACATTGATTTAATGAAGAGAAATGGTCTTTGTTTTTTGGTATTGATGCGGAAAGCTCACTGCGGCAATGAAAGTTCAAATTAATTAAAAATTAATTTGTCATGTTTTGCTGTTTTGGTTACCACAAACACATTGTGCTCCCAGACTCAAAGCAAAGTTTGTTTTGTTTAATTGAGTTTGAATTTTTCTTAAATACCTAGGAGTCAATTTAATTATGCTTAAATGCAGTGAACTATTTTGTGAATTAATTGGCATAAATATACTGTGTTTTGAGTTTGTAGTACAGTGTACACAGTTCCGCACGTCCAAAGAGTACCAGAGAGGCCAACAGGTCTGCATGTCATGGCTTACTGTGATAGAGTTGCTGGTATTTCATTAACTCTTCGGGGATTAGAGACTTGTTTCTTTAGTATTTCATCTATTGTTTCAAATAGTAATTCTATTATTTGACTTACAAGCACATTTTCCCTAAGCATATACATTACTTTTAAACTGACGTCTTTAGACAGGGGATTTTTTAAATGTTTGAGGAATTCCCCAGGTTATAAAGTCTCTTAGAAAATGTGCTGATGGGACTAAGTGCATTTACAGAATTGTTAGCATTTTACTCCATTACTAATTGAAATGCACACACAGAGTTCCTGATCGAGCGATTGTTACCAGAACAAGCACCAACATTTCATTGTTTGTTTAAACACACACATGCACACAACACTCACATTTTAATTACTGGTTTGCCTTCTCAAACTTAATAATTAAATAACCATTACTATCCTATATAATACTCTATAGTCTAAATGTCATATATGTGTGTATTGCTATAATTTTGTCTTCACTGGTGAGTGATCTTGCTGATTTGTGTGATGTCTCTTGAGAAGAACAATGTCTCATTCATCTTTGAACCCCCAATAATCCCAGGTCTTGGCCCATGTTGAAACCTAGAATTTTTGTTTTCTTGACTGAAACCTTGCTACCTTACCTGAGCAGTGTATGATTGAAGACCATGCAACAGTGCCCCTCACACGCACACCATTTGTTCCAGCCTGTCTTTCTAAAGCTTCTCTGATTCACCCACGCAGCTTAAGCTACTGCAGCGGCTACCTCTAGTCTCGCAATTTCCACAGTGCCACTCTTGTTAAACATCTTTCCTATGAGTGGCAGGAGGGTGGGAACTCTTTTTAACTCAGGACCATGATTCTAGTAGGGAAGCATGATTGGCATCAAACTAAACATTTACGGAATAAATACACTGATGAATGGGCAAACCTTAACTTATTTGCTAGGATAAGAATGCTCATCTAATGAAAAAAGAATGAGGATGCTGGCCTCAAAGAGGAAAGGTGTGAAGCATTTTTATGAATACCCATTGTCCAAACGTAATCCTTCAATTTTTAGGATCCCCCATTGAGGAAATTAACTGATGGCTGATAAATTGGTGCCTTTAAACTGCTGCTTTAACCACAAGAATGTTGTTTACCAGGTGCACATCTTTATATACAGTGTTTGCTGAAATGCAGAATAGCATTGACTGTGACTTTTACTTTATTAACTGATTTGTGTAACTTAGCCCATGCTTTGTTATAGATTCCTGAACAAATCAGAAGCAAATATCTACTAATTTAAATCTTGCTCATTTTGAAAGTTTATATTTTTTCATGAGTTCAGATTGATTGTTACTGCTTTGAAGTGTTTGATTTCTTAAACATAAATATTAAAGTTACTAAAAGCAGGAAATTGAACTGAAATATACTATGGAGAGATTGCTAAAGTAATAATGTCTAAAAAAATCCACAGTATCATAAATCCATTTAAATGCATTTCTAAGGAAATATATAGTTTTGTACATTTGATAATTGAAGATAAATTTGACCTTGAAGATGCATCTGATTTAATTATATTTTGCCTTATAATTTTATTTTATTAACATTTTAAGCAGTGATATTATGTAAAACTAGAAATTTATTTTCCAAATAAAGACACTATTGCAATAACTTTAGCAGTAATAGTAAAACAGTAACCCAGCTTTTGCAAGGTTAGGATACTCTTTCATTTTCTAAGTACGTGAGAAAAAAATTATAACAGAATGTTATTCTAGTTGACTTTCTTGCAATCATTTTTTGTTTAGGTTAGCGTGGCTCTGGTATTGAAATATTCAGCATTACAATGTTATACATGGATTATGTTTTTATATCACATAATTTTATGGAAAATATATGGCATATAAGGAATCACAACAACGAGTTCAAAAGACATTGTTGGCTAGAAATTATTTCAAAAAGAGAAACAAAATAAGTTACAATAGAAGAGTAAGTCTTAGAGGATAACTAACATTTCCATTCTTTTTTTAAAATTAGGACTAATTATAATCAAGGAGGCATTTTTACTCAGCTTTTAAATGAGAATTGATATTGAGCAAGAAATAAAATTGAAATCCTTTAGTATATTTACTTATGAATCTATTCTGAAATAACCAGTTCTAGTGTCCCAGTGCCGACATAACTTGGTTACATGCTTTCTCTTGAATCAGATTCCTTTACTAGATACGGTCGACATTTTAATACGTTTCTTGTGGTTGAAAAGACTTTTCTTTTTTCTTCTAAAAAATCTTAGAAGTGGTCAATATAATGTTATTATTTGACTCATTTTAAGTTCTTTATGAAAATCTCAGTCTGTTAAACTGGAGGCACTGATGTTTCTTATTAATGTGACCGAAAGGTTTTGAGCACACTTCCTGGGTGCCATAATGAGGCCAGGCCCTTGAACTTAGTCCGGGGGATATATGTCTGTGTGCTTGAATGTGGACATGAAGCTGTTTTTAAGGTTAAATTTGCTGTTTGTGTAGTTATCTTATCAGGAAAGCCATCAAACTAGTCAAGTGAACTATTTACCACTATTTTATTATTTCTCTGTTCCTTCACTCCTCTCTATTTTGTCATTCTTCCTTCCTGCTCATACTAAGATGATTTAAAGCAGGTCAATTATCTCTGATCACTCATTTGCATGTTTGCTTCCTATACTAAACTTTCCTCCTTAGATAACGTTCCCCAATAAATTCTCCATCATAGTGTTTGTTTGTTTTTATTTTGGCAAATAAGATACGTTGACTTTTAAGGCATTGATTTTTCACATATTTTTGCCAACTTTTGACCAAAGGAAAAAAGTAGAACTCACGTTCACTACATACTTATCAACCAGCTATGTATGGCACTTTTCCGACCTATCAGGAACCTGTCAGGTTAAAAAAAAAAAAAAGGAACCAACCAGGTATCTATATGAAGACTTTCAAATTCATATGGAAACTTTCAGGTACATTTAAAGCTTTCTGTGTTCCCTATGCTAATTTAGATTTCATGAGAATCAGCTAGGAATTTTAAGGCATTATTTTTGTCCACAAAGAACCAAACTGAGGACATTTAATTCTTTTATGTTAAAAGCTATTCAGTGTTTAACTGTGTGAGTAAGTGAAACAGGGAAAAAGCATATATTAGTTCTCCAGAGAAACAGAAACAATAGGGCAGAGATATAGGCAGAGAGAGAGATGGAATTGCCGCATGTGATCACGGGGCTCTATAACTGGCAAGCTGTAGACCCAGGAGAACACCCGCTTTCATGGCAGCCCCAGCCTGAAGGAGAGAATTAAGAGAGCCAGTGATCTAGGTTCCAGTGCAAAAGCTGGCAGGCTTGAGACTCAAGAAGAGTCAATATTTCAGTTTGAGTTGGAAGCAGGAAACGACTGAATTTCTAGCTCAGCAGTGAGGCGGGAGGAGTTCTCTCTTACTCAACTTTTTTGCTCTATCTAAGACCTCAATGGATTGAACAAGGCCCACATCAAGGAGATGGGCTATTTGCGATGCTCAGTCTACTGGCACAGATGTTCCTTTCCTCCAGAGACACCCTCACAGACACACCAAGGACAATGTGCCCAAATGTCTGGGAACTTTGTAACCCAGTCAAGTTGACATGTACAATTAACCATGGTAGAGAGTGTGGCTAAAATGGTCAGGGGAGCTTTCACTGAGGCTGTGAAGCTCAGTCTTGGTGAGGGGCCTGGTAGACAGGGTGTGGATCTTTGTTAGGTAGTGGTAAAAGATCCAAGGATAGAACAAGATTTAAAAAGTATGGTGACCACTACAGTGCAGAGGAGGACACAGAGTGGGAGGCACTGAAAACAAGTATTGATTGACAGCTGAGAGTTGTGTGATGAGAAGTCATAGAAAACATGCAGGGGAATTAACAAAGAGAAATGTTTGTGAGTAGAGAATTGACACGATAGCAGTTAAATATGGGGGAGATTGATCTGATAGAGAGCTCGTGCATACATTCATTCTCTTCAATCCAGAATGACATTGACTTGCACTCCATACCGTATAGGTATCAAAGGCTGTCCTAGACTTTTTGGTGGAGACATCTGTTCAGCAAATCATAATAGAGGATGTGCTATTGTGAAGGAAGTATAAAGTTTAGGGGAGCTCATAGGAAGAACATCTAACCTATACATCTCCTCAGGGAAATTGGCCTGGGAAGAACCATGAGATTTTTCTAGAGTGTTCCATGGGACTTGGTGTGTGTGAATGATGTTTCCAGTGGGGGGAACAGAACAAGAGAGGGCACAGAGGTGGAGGGGAGTGGAATCAGTCCAAGGAACCCAAGGAAGTTCTTTGTGTTCAGCCCTAAGAGGATGTGAGGGAATTGGCAAGACCAAGGGCTAGAGAGGCATGTGGAGTCAGAGGAGAGGCCCGGCAGGCCACCCTGGGCAGTTTGTTTTAAGCCCATTTGTATTTCAACACATGCAGCTCTGTTATCCTTCTGCACATACGCCTGTGTTCATGCTGGATACAAGATTCAGGAACAGGTTCAGGATGGGATTCAGCACCCCTTACTCCTTGCCCAATGGGAAACAATTTAAGGGTTTGGATTTGGGAAGGGAGTTTGCTAAAATTTACATTCTAGAAAGATAGCTTTGACTGCACTGCAAAAAATAAATAGGAGAAACACAGGGCTGGAGGCTGGGAGACGGAGTCTCATGGCATGGTGGGTGGATTTAAATATATATAGAAGGCAGGAAGAGCCTTAGAAGCCTGAAGACCCAGGTACCAGGTGAGAGAGGCTTGGTGCTTGGTGCTGCTGTTGTGGGGGCCCAGAGAGGGAAAATAAGAGTCTTAAGTTCACCATGAATCAGCCCCACCAGGTAAATGTCCACACAGAACAGCAGGAGAAGGAAGTTTGGGCATTAATTGTGAATACATCTTACCAGTGAGATTGAAAGGCAGGAGAGAGAAATAAAATAGGGCAGACAATAGAAGTAAATTTATTTGACAGGAAAATACAGTTCTTGTACTCCTACCAGTTTGAAGAGGTTTGCTTGATGTATCTGTGGTATGCAGTCAGCACACAATATTTTCCACATTGTTAGCCCTCCATAAGCATTTTTTTAATTTGGTGGGCCCACTCTGTTGTCCCGGTTGGAGTGTAGTGGTGTCATCATGGCTCATTGCAACCTTGGCCTTCTGAACTCAAGCTATCCTTCTGCCTCAGCCTCCTGATTAGCTGGGACTACAGACACATGTCAACTTGCCCAGCTATTTTTTTTTTTAAGAGATGAAGTCTTGCTGTGTTGCTTAGGCTGGACTCAAATTCCAGAGCTCAAGCCATTCTCCTGCCTCAGCCTCCCAAAGTGCTAGGATTGCAGACACTGTACTGAAATAATGTGCATCACCATGCCCAGCCTCTATAAGCATTTGATGCAAGTTCGTGGGTGGGTCCTAGATAAACCTAGGAAAGAATACATCCGTAAGTAATAACTATAACCAAATGGTCATGTGTCTGATAATACCGACGTCATAGACGTTTCTAGTGCCTACCTTCATCGGTACTTAAGACACAGGGTTTTGTTTAAGTTTATCCTTCAAGTTAGTCTTGTGGATATAACCTGACACAGTGCTATTTGGTCACCGTGTCCCCTCAGGGGGATGTCAGCACCAGTTCAGCCTTGCCTGCAGTGTATTTGTATATTCATGCACAATGAACCTCTTCATGGACAGAGCCATCCTCTGGCCTAGGGTGACGGGGTATGAATTAGAACAAGTTATACCCACCTCCCCTTCTGGGAGAGGCAGCCACCACACTGGCCTTGAATTATTAAATTGTTTCTACCATCATCAAGGTCAGAACATTCCACACACTCTGCATGCAAAACCTTATTTTTCTCTTCATTTCACCGTCACTCATTTAAATATTGACAACCCTTGTGTGTGTGTTTTTGTGTTCGTGCCAGACGCAAGGCTCAGGAATGGGTTCAGGCTGGGGTCTGGTCCTCCAGTCCTTACCCAGGGCCTTCTGTGTAGGATGTAGCTAGCCGCTCTGTCCTCATGTCCACCCCCAGCAAGACATTTTCAAGAAATGGATAAATGAGCCATTTACTGTTTGCAAGGTGGCGAGAGTTTTAAATTTGTTTCACCAGATGTTTTGAAGAAATATTCCAACTGATTAGAAAAATATGGACGAACTATTCTGGGAATGTCACAAGACCCAAAGTCTCTCTGAATGGGTGATTTGTTAAGTGGATTCTGTTCTTTTCCTGAATTTATTAGATTCTGTTCTTTTCCTGCAGATCACTGACAAGATTTTTCTTTTTCCAAACAAAACAGCTTGTGACCAATATATTAATACTTTCGGTGGTGGAGATTTATGTATCTGAACTCATGGTTAATAAAAAGTTGTATTCATGCTCCTTTGGGAGGGGGGACTTAAAATTAGTTAATATGTTCCAAATTGTTTGAAAACATTAAGGAAAAGAATTTTCTGTTTTAAGAGCAAGGTGAGGCAGGGTATGTGAGTAACAGCACCTTGCCATCTTTCTTAGCAAACTGTGCTATCTTTGTGGATGCCAACTGTTTACTTTTGCCTTATCTGGCTTCTGTTTGCATATTAAACATCACCAAGGGAAAGACAGCCTTGCCCACAATAGAGGAGGCATTGTTCCCTTGTCGTCACACGGCAGATAAAGACACCAAACAAAACATTGTGTTTGTGGTCTGTGAGGCTCTCACCTGGTGAATGGGCTACTCAGCTTTGTTTTTAAGTAGTGACAACTTTATATTTATGTTTGAACCCTCCATGCCAGTGTGCCTTGGGTACACACGCAGATACACAAGAGACATTTCTTCAATGAGGATCGCTGGGCCTGCTGAGCAGGGCCACGCCAGCACCCACAGAGACATAGTAGGTGGGCCACAGGGACAGCACAGAGACCCTTGCGGTTCAGTGATAGTTCAATCATTTGGCAGATGATTATTGCTTGCATTCGACATGAAAACAAAATCAATTCCTAATCTCAGAGTGATGCCCACAGACTGGGCAGTAGTATTTTTATTTATTTATTTATTTTTATTCTTTTTTTTTTTTGAGCTGGAGTCTCATTCTTGTCACCCAGGCTGGAGTTCAGTGGCACGCTTATGGCCACTCAAAGTACTGGGATTGCAGGTTGAGCCACCGTGCCCGGCCAGTAACATTTTTAATTTGCTGGTCTACACCACACAACCTGAAAGAGATCCTCAGTGTAGATTTCTCTGTTAACCAGGAATACCCACCTTGATTTAATTCATGGCTTAAACATAGTCATATATTCTCAGGTTGACATAAAAAACTTATTCCAGGACCTATGTTACTTTACTTTGAAGCAAAAGTAAAATACACACACACATACACATACACACACGAAAGAGGTTCCCCAAAACCCCAAATTTATTTGTTTGACAATTGTGCATATATTCTTACAAGTTTTAACTTCAGTCACCTTCAAAGTACTCTCCGTGCCGGGCTCGGTGGCTCAGCCTGTAATCCCGCGCCTTTGGGAGGCTGAGGTGAGTGGATTGCCTGAGCCCGCAGGTTCGAGACCCACCTGGGCAACTTTGCAAGACCTCATCTCTACAATAAATCAAAAAATCAGCCGGGTGTGATAGCGCATGCCTGTAATTCCGGCTACTTGGAAGGCTGAGGCAGAAGGATCACCAGAGCCCAGCAGGTCGAGGCTGCGGTGGCCGGGAGTGGCCACTGCACTCCAGTCTGGGCGACAGAGTGAGACTCTAACTCAAAAACAAACAAACAAAGTACTCTCCGTATGATGCAATAAACCTATTGAGATGAATTTTCACTACTCAAAACAGTTTTTGGACTCATCAATTTTGATGTGTTTTAGTATTACTGCCATTTTTTATTTCCTCTTCCACATGGGCAAAATGTTTTTCTCTGAGGACTTTTTCCATCCAGGGAAACAAACAAACAACAAAAAATCACTTGACATGAGATGGGTGATTTGGGAGGGTGTGACTTGGGAGCAGTTTTGGTCAAAAACTGCTGAACAGTAAAGCAGTGTGGACAGGTGCGTTGATAAATCACCCATCATGAAAAGGGCAAACATGCTGAAAGAACCTCCAAAAAAAAAATCACTGAAGCCAAACACAGCCTCTTACAATAATGCTAGCTGGTAAACTGTTGCTGATGGAACACTTATCTAACAGGGAAGCTTGTACTCTAAGGGGACTGTCCTCTAAAAGATAAATCTGGTTTTTGGGGGGATCCCCTTGTACACACATAATTTTGGCTATGTTATTGACTTACTTGGGGATGTATGTCATCAGACTGCTGTTGGTACTCAGGACAATAAACACATCAGAAAAATTGAACAGTTCATTAGAAATGGCACAGAGTAAACAAATACTATCCCTGAATTATTTTAAAGAAATTTAACTTCCATGAAAGCCTTTTATTGTCCAAAGCTTAAACAGCATTTTGCCCGATTTTTACACGTGCTTTTTTGGTTCACTACATTTTTTTTTCTTTAAGAGCAAAGATATCTGCATGCTTGTTGAAGTTGTGTTTTTTATACTGTCTTATAAAAATTAGGTTTATGAACTTAGTTTAAAGAAAGCACCACTAGGTTTTTGGGGAGAGGGGCGGTAGGAGTATGAAACCCAAAGGAACCAAAAAACCGTAACAAGAAATCTCCTAAAACAAATAAATGAGTTCTGCAATTACAGGATACAAGATCAGTGCACAAAATCAGTCATATATATTAATCATTGTATATTAACACTGAGGATGTAGAAATCAAAATTACACAGATAACACCCTATCCAATTTCTCCAAGAAAATGCAATACTTAAATATACACTTAACAAAACATGTATTGGATTTGGGTGCTGAAAATGAAAGCAATGCTGATGAATTAAATCAAAGAGACATGCAATGTTCATGGATTGGAAGACTGACTATAGTAAAAATGCCAGTTATCCCCAAGGTAATCTATAGGCTTGATTCTATTCCTACTGAAATCTTAGCAGCAGTAAGACACACACGCACACTTGTTCTAAATTTTGTATGTAAAGTCACAGGCCTTCAAATGGCTAAAATAATTTTGAAAAAGAATAATAAAATCAGAGAAATCACTCTACCCATATTAAAGCTCACCCTAAAGCTAAAATAATCAAGCCAGTATGATATTGGTAGACAGATAGACACACAGATCAGAGGAAAAGCATGGAAAATACAGAAATAGATTAACAACAACGTCCAACTGATTTTTGAAATGCAAACAATCAAATAGAGGAAAAATAACCTTTCAACAAAAGGTGCTGTAGCAATTGAACATACACAGGCAAATCATGTAAAACAAAATGCCAAGATAAAGCAAAGCAAAAATCTCATACCTTATGGAACAAATCAAAATGGATCAAAGACTTAAATGTAAACATACAGCTATATAACATTTTTGGGAAACAGGAGAAAAAATATTTAGGATTTATGACTCTAAAGATCTAAGCTTGACACCAAAATCATAATATCTATGAGAAAAACTTAATAAATTATACCACCTCAAAATTTAAAATGCTTACTTTTCAAAAGGCCTTATAAACAATTTTATAAGACTGAGAGGAAATATTGCAAACTATATAGCTAACAAAGGACTGATATACAGAATATATACACGGCACTCCAAATTCTACAGGAGGAAAAGAAAAACTGCTGTCGTCTAATTAGAAAACGGGCAAGCTGGGCTTGGTGGCTCAGCCTGTAATCCCACGCCTTTGGGAGGCTGAGGTGAGTGGATTGCCTGAGCCCGCGGGTTTGAGACCCGCCTGGGCAGCAAGACCTCATCTCTACAATAAATCAAAAAATCAGCCGGCGTGGTAGCGCGTGCCTGTAATTGCGGCTCCTCGGAAGGCTGAGGCGGAAGGATCGCCGGAGCCCAGCAGGTCGAGGCTGCGGTGGCCAGGAGCGGCCACTGCACTCCAGTCTGGGCGACAAAGTGAGACTCCAACTCAAAAAGAAAAAAAGAAAACGGGCAAAAGACACAAAGAGACATTGAACCAAAGATGAATATAGAGATGACAAACAAGCCCTTGAAAAGTTGTTCAGAATCTTAGTCACTGGAGAAATGCACATTAAACCCCCAATGAGATATGGCCACATAAAGATCAGAACAGCTAATATAAAACATTATGATCTCATTAAATGCTGGCGAGCATGTAGAGAAACCGGTTTGTCCATGCATTGCTGATGGAAATGTAAATTAGCCAGGCTGGAAAAGAGTTTGACAATTTTTTCTAAAACTAAAGATACAACCACCATATAACCCAGGTATTGCACTTTTCAGTATCTATCCAAGAGAAAGGAAGATGTGAGTTTACACAAACACCTGTATGTGAATGTCCATAGGGAATTTACTCATAATGGCTTCAAACTAGAAGCAACCTATATGTCCCTCAAATGGCCAAGTGGTTAGTCACACTGCTGTAAGTTGATACTGTAACTACAACTCAGTAATACAATGGAACAATTTATCAATACAAACATAAATCTTCAGAGAATTATGCTCCCAATTTTTGATTCGTGGCTTTGTAGATCTTGGTTTGCTTCTTATTATACATAATAGTTATTGATTTTTAGAAACATTGAGAACCATGGAAAAGGAGAAAAATAGCAAAGTGAGAATAAATAAATACATAAGTTCAAGAAAACTCCAGTAGATTTGTATATATATTTTTCCCAACTACCTTTTATCCTTTCACTTTACTTTGTTTTCTTGGGACTCTCTGAGCTGGCTCATGGGGAGATAGAAATAATATCAGCAGGGCTCAGTGGCTCAGCCTGTAATCCCGCACCTTTGGGAGGCTGAGGTGAGTGGATTGCCTGAGTCTGTGGGTTCAAGACCTGCCTGGGCAGCGAGACCTCATCTCTACAATAAATCAAAAAATCAGTCGGGCGTGGTAGCGCATGCCTGTAATTCCGGCTACTTGGAAGGCTGAGGCGGAAGGATCGCCGGAGCCCAGCAGGTCGAGGCTGCGGTGGCTGGGAGCGGCCACTGCACTCCAGTCTGGGGACAGAGTGAGACTCCAACTCAAAAAAAAAAAAAAAAAGAAATAATATCAAAGTTTCAAGATTTAAAGTTAAGCAAAGGAAAGTAAATTTATGCATAAAATCATGGAGATTATGGAGAACTGGGTGGTGTTATTTTCTGGATGATGAACATTGTAAGAGCAAAGATTATGGAGTTTGGTGAACTCTCTTCCTAAGACCTATCTTTTGCCTGGCATATTCTGAGTTAAATACCTGTTGAAATTATAACTAATCAAGTGACACTTTTTGCATCGATTAGGTCTTTTACATGACTTGTTACTTTAAAATTGTAGACATTTATTTTTCTTGGACTTTGCCTCAAGAAGAAATGACAGTGCTTTAAATAGGTTGTTAAAATGTGTTGACAAGGAGTGAACAAATACATACATAAAAATAAATAATAAACATAACAGTTATGTACACAGGTTTTTGCTGGGGGACAGTATTAGCTACTCTTTCAGTTACCAAACTAACCAAACATTTAAGGCAAGAAACTCTTCACTTATTAAAAAATATATTTAGTTGATTCCAGTGTTATCAAAATGTCCATGAAATTGGACTACTACATTTCTACGGTGTTGTTATCCTTTTTCTGTAATACACTTCAGTGTGTGTGTCTCTCTCTCCACACTCCTGCAGGAAACTTGTAACTGAACTTGAGAGACACTGAGGTGTGTGTTGGTTTTCCAGTAGCTGGCTTCATGACATCAAACAAGCTTCAATTACCCTATTTTTTAGGTAGAATAATACCTCTTTTTGTCAATCAATGTGCAGATTAACAGAGGAAGTGGCTGTAAAACACCCAGTGGAGAATTTGGCACATAAGTATCAACAAATATTAATTCTCACCATCTTTCCCTTTGAGCAGAATTAGTCAAACAGTATTAATCATCTGTAGTTTTTTATCTGTATACAACTCATGCATTGATGGTCTTCTACCTCATGATAGAAACGATATCTAGAGCGCTCCCTTGATCTGTCATTCTTTAGAAAACAAAATATCAATGATTCCTAACAAATGACCCTCTCTGAAATTTCTGACTCTAAACATTGAGATATCTATATGTTTCCAAATAGCACTGTTCCAGGTGATATAATGTGAGTTAAGAGAAGATGATTAGAAAGCCGATTTATGCTATAGTTACGTGATTTTGACTCATAAAGAAATAATATATAAGGTATGGAATATTCCGTTCTGAGATGTGAATGCTAGGGGTTGTGAGACTATTAATTAATAGAGGAACAAAGTTGGAAACTCTCAGTCAGAAAAAAACACTTGCTGAGATTTGTTTGGGTGGTTTTCTACAATTATGTCAAGATTAGAAGGATCACATCAGTGAAGTTAAATCTAGTCCACCTGGAAGTCCATAACCCATAATCCACCATCATTCTTACCTCTTTTAAAGTATTAAAAAATCTGATGCCACTTCAGTACTGCATACATGATTGTCAATTTTCAGGTTATTCACATCACGATAAAACAGTCCAGTGTGAACTGTGATCTTTTCCTTTTTCTATTTATTGCTTTTCTTTGTCTGAGGAGACCAGAAAAGCAAATTTTATGGATTATGATATCTTCCATTGCTAATAGTATTTGACATAATTTCTCAAAAGGTTTCTTTATTTTACTTGGCTGAGTTATTTGATTACCTGCTTCATTAACGGCAGAACATTAATGAAAATTCGCCATGTATGCAAGATACGCCTTTCCAGGAAAATTCATGTTCTATATATACATTGCATTCTGGTCATAGAAAGCATATCACACACAATATCTCCTTTGACACTCTCAAAATCATCATGAACCAGCAAAGTCAAATTTTTAAAAACTGTATTTCTAATTTATTTTTGCTCCATTTTAGAGATAATAAAATGAATATTTAAATTTGTTAGAGGGGAAACGTAAAACAGTACTCAAGTATGTCTTTAGATTCTTAATTTCAGTATTTTACCAGGCATATTTTTCAAGTATTTCTCTGCTCTTGCGTGGGTTTCATAGTTGAATGATGTCAAATAGAAAATTAGTACTTTTAACCTCCAAAAACAAACTTTTTTTTGGTTCTGTTACTGGCTTTCCCATTTCAAGATGCAGTTTTTCTGTATTTCTGTATGCTACCAAATAATGGAAGAAGCTTAAAATGTGTGTAAAAGACATTGCATTCTCTTTCTTTGGTCATCTTCATGTCTCTAAATTTCTGGCTTCTGAGGAAAATATAACCAATCTGAAGGCATCTTTCCTGCTATTGGACAAACTGCCCTTTAAAATTGTCTATTTTCAGTTGGTTCCCACTGGATCCATTCAGGCTTAACATGCCCATCTGTGGCCACCAGGATTAGCTCACATGGCTTCTTCCACCCAGAATTTAACTGAAATAAAAATGCTATTGTATTCACGCTTCCTGGTGGAGCTGGTCAGCTTCTGTAAACTCTAAGCTATAAAGTCACATAGAATTGGGCAGTTTAAAGAAATACTTGAGGTGGCTGTGGGGGAAGCTTACAAATTGAATACTTTTCAAGAGATTTTTAAAGAGCAGTGGTCTTTTGCATATATGACTGTGTAACAATAACAGGATCCAATTGTTCTTTGTGAGTCGATAAATGGTCCTTCTCAATGGACTATTAATCATGCGATGTTCAAGTAGGAGGGGAACCCCCAAAACCCAAAATTTATTTATAAAAAATTGCGTATTTATTCTTACATGCTTAAACTTCAGTCACCTACAAAGTACTCTCCATTTGAGGCAATACACCTATCGGAACACTTTTTCCACTCTTCAGTTTCTGAACTCATCAATTTTGATGTTGTTTCGTGCTTCTGCCATTTTTTGTTTCACCTCTTCTATACTGGCCAAACATTTCCCTTTGAGGATTTCTTTTTTGAATCTGGGGGAAAAAAGGTTGCTCAAAATGAGATCAGGTGAATAGGGAAGGTGGAGCGTCAGGGTCACGCTGTTTTTGGCCAAAAACTGCTGAACGTTCAGCGAGGTGTGGACAGGTGATAAATCAAACATCATGAAATGGACAAACATGTTAAAATAATCTCAAAAAAAAAAAAAAATTCACTGAAGCCGAATGTGGCCTCTCACAACAATGCTAGCTGGTACACTGATGCCAGTGGGTTCCTAGAATACTGACCTAGTGGGAGAAGCCTACTATAAGGGATTTGCCCTGTAAATAATAATACTGTTTTGGGAGGATCTCGCCCTCGTAAGTGAGAAAGAAAAGATGACATCAGGAAGCTGCGTGGACACCTACGATGAGAAACAGAAGAATCAAGAGCAGTTCCAAGTTCTTATCATTAAGACTTAGAAACTGGACTGGATAAAAAAAAATATGGTACATATACATGAAGGAACATTATGCAGCCATAAATAAGGAGAAATATATGGACTTTGTAACAACTTGGATAGATTTGGAGTTGATCATATTCAGTGGTTTATCACAAAAACAAAGAACAGAGTTCCATATGTTCTCACTCATAAGTGGACCTTGAACGATTATAATGCTATAAGAAAGCAATTGGCAGTAGTGAGAGACTGTCAGGGGAGGGAGGGTGGGATTGGCAGCTGAGGGAAACTGCTAGCGGAGGGAGGGGCATACCTCATCAACAAGGGTACCTGCAAGATCAGTGTTTGTATACCTAAACCTGAAATGTACCCCACATCTTGACAATAAAAATTAAAATAAATAAATAAAGACTTCCTCGTCACTGAAATCTTATACCTTGTAGGCAAAATAACTGCCTGTTCATCATAAACCAGTCTCTTACTGATCTGTCACCTGTGGCCTTTTGCTTTTATGCCACTGCACCAAACCCCAGACTTGCCCATCCCACATCAGGCATCAGAAGAACCTAGAGAAGGTGACGCCACTCCACTAGCCGGTCCCCACACCCACCTGGGCACGCCACAGCTTCAGCTGACTAACTACATCTTCCTGGTTAACAACTGTGTCTTTTCTCCACAGCACATGTCTTAGCATCCTATGATGTTCCTCAAGCCAACTGCAGCCTGGCCATCTAAACCTCAACCTCTTTCTCCCATGATTAGAAAAACCCCAAAACTAAAAGGCAATGGTTCTTGTCCCCCATGAGAGAGTACCAGCCTTTGGGACCATAATTGTCACCCTACCTGGCACACTGTAAAAAGCAACGGTGTCTCCAACATGGAGGCCAACTCTCCACTGAACTCTGGTTCTGTACCCTCTCCCTATCTCGGCAACTCTTCCTTCTTCACCCCCCCCCATGACTCCTACTCTTTTCATCTCTTATCTAGTTTTCAGGTGACTCTATCTCAGCATCTACGCATGCAAGTCTCCTCTACTTCTCACTGCCTCCAGCCACTAGATTGTTCTTCCTCTACCCTTGCAGCCAAGATGGAAGCCACAGACGTTCCCTCAGCTCCCTCATCTACACCACCACCTGCAATCTGCTTCTCCCACACGATTCTCATCAACACTTGCTTGTCAAGGACATAATTTTCTTATTATTATGGTCTCTTTGCTGTCACGATCAGTCAATCTTCAGCAAAATTGTTTTAATTACTCTGGTTTCTTTTAACATTCCTACTCCCTTCCAGGACACTTGGTTTGCTCTTCAGCTCTAACGTTTCAGCGGGTCGTATTGTATGAGTTCATCCATTCACATGGTGTCAGTCCTCTGCGTGTTGATGACTTCCAGACCATGTTTTCTAGTCTTTTCTGAATTCCGGGTCTTTAGATTTATTATTTCTTGGAAACCACCCCCACCCCGAACTTTAACAAATAGTTTAAATGCATTATGATGCATATAAAATATAGGACATTTTCTCTCAAACAAGGTGCTCCTCCTCTTGGGAATGCCCTAAGATTGAAGGGTCCAAGATGCACTTTGTTTTTCAAGACAGAAATTTGGGAAGCATAATTGGTCCCTTTATTTTCTCCTCTCTTGTGCCCAGTTTGACCCTTCATTCTGCCATCTTTTCTCCCCCACTGCTGGTCTCTCATGGGATCACCTGCTACCCTTAGTTGCCTCATGTCTTTCCAGGTAACCTTGCACTGGGGTACCAGGATGCTCCTTCTTACACACTGACCTTGCCGCACCACACCCTTGTCCCAAGGTCCTCGGGGCATGCCCAAGACATGATTGAAATTTTTTTGCAAGATACTCAAAACTGGTTATTTCTCCAACGTCATCAACATTTGGTGCCAATGTTTCTGACTATATATGTCTCCCGTAGACACCATGCTTGACCACGTCTGTGTGCTTTTGGACATGTTGCTAATTATTTCATGGGCAGCCTGAAATCCTGGTGTTCACTTTGCAAATGCTTACATGTCAACTCCTAGGACCAAAACGCTCCTTTCCATTTGCTCTTTTCCACGGGATCTTCTTCTGGTCTGCTTCTGGGTGAGGTCCCCTTCCTACACACTTACATAACCTTGAGTCTATCTCTTTTTCTACTTCCATACCGTGCTGTCTCTTCCCTTGTCTCTGCCCCTGGCTGCATCACTGGGTTGTTGTCGAGTCCTTTATCTTTATATTCTCAGCTGCTCAGTATTGCCTCTGCCCGGCAGTTTTATAAATACACATTGTTGAAGGAAAGATATACATCACTGACTTAGCCAGCCACCTCATAATTGAAAGATATAGATAAGGAGGAAAAAAAGTCACTATACTTGGAGCATCTTTCATGCAAATATATGTATTATGAAGTATATGACAGGACCTGTCACACTTCTAGATGAAGTGCATGAATCCCTTGTGACCTTCTCCCTTCCCAAGGAAGAGTGCAGCCAAGGCAAGAGCCATGTAAACAGTATAAATATGTTCTGGTACAACCAGAACTGCTCTTTTCCTTTCCTGAAACATCATGTGCTGTCGCCTACCAAAAGCTTTGTAAACACATGGGTACACAATGTCCAGGTGATCGCCATCATTTCCGAGCCCAAATACGACAGAAGGGACTTTTCACCACGGAAGCTTGACTGCAAGCCAAGCCGTAATGCTGCGTGCTTTCTATCCTAACAGGTATTTGAACCAGACCATACGAGATGATGTATCAACAGTGGAGCATTCTCTGAACAGGGAGAAATTTGCTGTTTTGAAACAAGCCCTGAATGTAGTAGGCTTCAGCAACTTGGTGAGTCATGCCGTAAATATTTTGCTGAGAAGAATCAGCCTTCTACCAATTTATAAGAGTTATTCATTCAAAAACACGCAACTGGTATATTCCAGATGTTGCTGCAAACTCTGATGATTCAAGAGAATAAGCTCCAGGCCCTGCCCCTCAGAGACAACATGTGTGCGTTCTAGTGGAGAGGTAGACAGGAACAAGCAGCATCCGGGAAGAGAGGTACTAGGAAGGCAACAGAGGCAGGACACGCAGGGTGACAAAGAAGAGGGTACAGGTCCAAAAGGGTGGTCAAGAATCTTCCTTTCCCAAAAGGAATATTATGGGTTGATAACTTTATATTGATCATCCCATAAGACAACTAGACCTAAGATAACTGCTTAATGTTAAGAATCACTTGAAAATTAATATAATCCTGTAATCCCTGCACTTTGGGTGGCTGAAGCGAGAGGATTGCCTGAGCCCAGGGCTTCGAGACTAGCCTGGGCAACTGACTGACACCTCGTCTCTACAATAAATCAAAAAGAATTAGCCAAGAGTGGTAGTGTGCACCTGCAGTTCCAGCCACTTGGGAAGCTGAAGCGGAAGGAATGCCTGAGCCCAGCAGATCAAGTGAGAGTGCCACTGCACTTCAGCCTGGGCAACAGAGTGAGACTCCAACTCAAAAAAAAGAAAGAGAGAAAGAAAGAAAGAAAGAAAATTAATACAATCACTTTATTAAGATCTCTTCTGGAACAGTATAATTTTTTAATCTTAAAGAATGACCATATACTTGCAAGCATCATGAAACCGAAAAGCGCAATTTAAAAGTTTTAGATGATTGCTGTCTGTGCAACAGAAATGTCTGTGATCATGGAAATATCCTTGACCTGTGTCATATACAAGAGTCCTCCTAGCCGTGCATGACTCCGGGGCTCTTGAAGTGTGGCTAGTAAGACTGAAGAAATGGTTTAATATTTCTTTATTTTAATTCATGTAAATTTAAATGGGCATATGTCGTTGGTTAGTGGTTGCTGAATTAAACAGCACCAGTGTAGGGAATAAGAAATAAGTGATCCAAGCCATGCAAGAAAGGCCTCAGAATTCCCACCCATTTCGATTTACTGTAGGGATTTTCTTCTTGTCCACCAATTCAATATGGTGGAGTTTGGGCTTATGGCCAACTCCTCGTGAACGATTAGTAGATCACACGGGTAACTCTGGGGTGTCGGTCGTTCACAAGTCCAAATTTAGCCACAGATTTCAATTTGTTCTGCTTCTTTTTTTTCTGAAACCAATATGTTGATTGATTTGGGTCTTTGTTCTTCCCTGCTCACAGGGTCATGGCTCACAGGTAGTGAGTGGGTGGGAAGGTTCATGCAGGGGAGAGTAAGGATGTGGGACTCACCTTAAGTGAATGAATCCGGGGCACTTTGCTTCAACCTCACCCTCACTGCATCCAGAGACTGGAATTCGAGGAAGGTGCAATCATAGGGCATTGTGTTCCTTTTTTCTCTGATTATCCATTCTTTGTATTTCTGTCTTTTACTGGCTCCAACCCGGTCGCACTGTTCTGTTTTTGTACTTGTTGCCATTGTATCTTTTTGATTTTTTTTATTCTTCTTCCTTCCTCCCCTGCCTGAAATTTCTGCTTCCTTATAGGAAGTGAGGAGAGAGACATGGGTAGGAAACCATTCCACCAAAATGCTAGTTGCTTGGAAACAGGACTTTGACAATCCAAGACTGATTCTCAAAGGCAGAACAAATGAAACCTGGCTGCTGACTAACGTAGCCAATAGAGAATCCGATAACCTTTTTGGTAAAAGAAATATATGCATGTCAACAAAAAACCGTGGAATCAGTTCCTTCATCTTGACCCTTTGGAGTGACTTGAATGGTGTTGACAATCCAGTCCACTTTGGAGAGCTAGATGGCTCCTAGGAAGGCATTTCTGTACTGCTGAGGCCCTTGGGTCCAAACTTGTAAGCAGCCGTGGTTCTGAGAAGTCTGTTCACGAAGGTGCTCCCACATCCCTGTCACCTGCCACTGGAGTCGGTCCAGCAAGACAGCAGGGGATTGTGGCTAACTACAGGCAGACATCAAACAGCAGACTCCTCTCTGTGCAGGGAGGAGTTTATTTTTACTTCTGTCATAGAATTCACTACACTGTCATGTGTATTATAGTTAGTTTTCACAGCTCTTTTTTTTTTTTTCTCATTAAATTGTAAGGTCCTTCAGGATAGTACAAATTCTTCTTCTCTGTAGATCCAGAGGTACCCATTTTTCAAGGCACCAGAATGTTAAATGAAGACACCCTGGTTTGTTAAAAAGGAAAACAGAAAAAAAGTTGTCAGGTAGTTAGAGGCTAGAAAAAAAACTATTACTTAATAAGCATAAGTGAATTAAATTTAAAATACTAATTTATGATTTGGGAGTTACTTAAAACATTTTTGAGTATGTCACATTCATAGAATATTATTACCCCTGGAAATTACTTGGAGATCACTCTTCATACTGTTCTCATTTTTAAAGTTGGTCAAATCATATTTTCTCCTGAAAGCTAGACGATCTGGAGGAAACTCATGGAAGTCTCAAGAACTCTATTATTCCAACTGTGTATTTATAAAGTCAGTAAGTATTGTTCTTAGAACAGCTTCCATTGTAGTTATGGAAGGAATTTTCATCCTAAATTACAATGGAAGAGACTGAACATAAAAGGCTGTGTCATTTGCCCTGTATGGGCACAACCCATTTTAATATTGATATCATCATGCTAAACATTTGGCATTCTAGAGAAGCAGAGTCTAACTTACAGTTTTTTCTTGATTTTTAATTCTTTCCCAAAAAAAGGACTGTACACAACCAAATTTAAGGTCTAATTTATTTTTTTTTTAATTGTAGCACTCCAGATTCTCAGATATTCTCTTTCAGCAAACATTCTCTTACTTCCTGCTACCTTCTGCTTAACGAAAGCTCTTGCCAGCGTACATGTGTGTGTGTGTTTTTTTCTGAGTTTTCCTTAAAATACCTTGAAAAACAATTCGCATTTTTTAAAACCCAGGCCTAGCTGCTTTGTTAGGCCTCCTTTGGTTTCCCAGCAGAAGCAAAAATTCTGTAATCATGCTATTAATATATCTTGTAAAAGAGTTAGGAAATGAAGAGCATAATCTAAGTTCTTAAATGAAGCAGCCACGCCAACAGCAAAGTCTAAGTAGACTACTTCGGTCACCCAGCGTCAGCCCAGACAGGACAGGAGTGAAGTCTGACCTCTTGGCTTCCTTACACAATCATTCATCTTTGTAATGATAATGATCTAGAAGCCATCAATTTGTACCAGAGTTTCCCTTCCTTGCTCTCTTATGATTCAGGAGCAGAAACATCGATGTAGCAGAAACGGGCATGGAATCATGAGTTTTTGACTGACGGAGGGATTGGGCATTCTCTGATCCCGTCGGATATCTGGGATCTGAAAAGGGGCAGCCCCACGAATCATTTTTGCAACCTACTTTGAGATTTTTTTTTTTTAAGTGAGCCTTCAATCCTTCTTCTAAGCCAACGATTCCTTTTCTCTCTTTATAAAATGTGGAGGAGGCGGAGAGCCTGTTTGTGATTCTGGCCGCGATACTGCACCTCGGAGACATTGGGTTCACTGCCCTGACCGATGCCGACGCCGCCTTGGTCTCTGACCTCCAGCTTCTGGAACAAGGTCAGTGGACCGCGACCTTCTGACATGAACTTCATCGATGTGCAGTTTTGCAGCACGGCCAGTAGATGGAGACACAGTGCCGAGCATCCAGCTGGCATCACCCACCAGCCCCCCGCCCCTTTCTCCAGAGTAGAATTTCGTGAGGGGGGTCCGCTGACCACTCTGTTCTTTCTTGTGCCGGGGAATGCGTAACGAGATGTACTTTTCTGTGCTCATTCTCGGCATCCCGTGAACCACACTGACTCCCCACACATACTTGCGTTTATTTATATTGTTCTAAGTATTCTTCACCCTCCCCCACCCCCCAGCCCCCAGTGCATTTTGTGGCCATGTTATTAGCTAAACATTTTAAACAGAATATAATTACTTCCCTTCAAAGATCTTGCCAAAAATCTCTCTCTTTGAAGTTGCCTTGTTGGTCGCTCCCCGATTTTTTCAAAATACCTTAAAACCACAGATTGTCAATAAACAAAATATCTTCACCTATATCAAAGTGATTTAACTAGGAATTTGGGGGAGGGGGAGTAAGTCCACCCCATCTGTGAGGACAAGGAGGGAACAAACCTGCTGTGATTTAATGCACAAAGCCACAAGAACTCATTACCGTTTTGATTGCTCTAAGATGTTTCTTTAGTTAAATTCGGCAATTACAGTAGTGGTTACTTTCTTTTTCTAATACGTGCATTTTCTAATGTGTCTACATAAAACGTATAAATTATAAGCATAAAGCACAGTGTTCTTAGAATCAAAAGTGTATACTAACTTTATGTTTATGATGCTGCTTTAATTGTAGTGGCTGGAATGTTGCAAGTATCGACAGAAGACCTGGCGTCTGCCTTAACGACTGACATTCAGTATTTTAAAGGTAAATTTTTCTATACACATGGCATCCATCTTTGTGCAATCTGGAATCAAATATAAAGACTGAACACAACTTTAACTGTCCCCATTTAATGAAACTGTTTTTACGAGTTGCATGTCAAATGAAAAAAAGAGTTTTGAACCTGCTTGGTCACTTGATATCACCATACTATAGACTTGTTATGCTCTTGAGAGATCGTTTTGCCTATCTGGTCACTGTATCTGGCTAATCTGTCATTTAAAAAAAAATCATCAATCCAAGAGGATTTATTCAAATACGAGATCCATTAGCATGTGCGGTGCTACACTGCCCTCTTCAATGAAGAATCAACCTTTCCTTCTCCCCCATCGGTCATAATAACAACTGTCATTTATCGAGCATTTATGAACTGACGGGCATCGTGCCAAGCCCTGTACATTTTGTAGTTTTTGAATTCTCACAAATCACTATGAGGTGGGCACAGCTATTTCCATTTTAACAGAGGAGAAAACTACGCTTCAAAGAGGTTCAATAACTTTGAACGTCAGATCACTGGGAAATGGCATGTTTGGATTGGAGTCGAACGCTATCTGACTCCCAGATGACATGGCTAATCTCTATGCCCCGTGCATCTCTGCTCAGCGAACAAGGAGAGTGGTTTTCCCACATGAACTTCAATTATTCACCATAAATCACGGCCTTACAACGTTCCTCTTTATCGTAACTATGAGGACACACCATCCATCTGATCTTTTTTCTCCAAACCACCACCCTTCTTGCCTAATGTCCCCATGGACCTACTTGCAGGATTTAGAGATATGGCTTGTGATTCCAGTCTCATTTCTGATCTCAGAATTCACCTTCCATATTCCTGAATTCATTGAATCTCCCAATTCACTCAGTTGCCCGAGTCATTCTTGACCCCCCTTTCTCTTCCTCTTCCACCATGTGTAGGCCAGATACATGCCAATTCAGCCCCCTTAATATCTCTCATTCATACTACCTTCCCCTCATTTCTGTGGATGCTGCTGAAATGTTCACGTCTTCCCTGGATTGTGGCAAGAGCCTCTCGGTTCGTTTTTTATCTGTCCTCTCATTTTGCCCACCTTCCACACTGATTCGGAAACAATCTTCCTTGAAATGCAAATATGACTTCCATTTGTGGCTAACAGTCTCTCAAAGAGACTCCACCTCCTTGAGAGGAAAGCCAGCCACTTCAGAAGGGCTTAGGAGGCCGTTCTTTATGCTGGCTACACCTATTTTTTCCATGCTTTCTCCTTAGTCGTTTGTCTACCGGCAGCCTTCCCTCCAGCCAAACTGAGTTTTTCAAAGCTCTGCAAATACGTTATTCATCTTCATGCCTTTTTTCCCTACTGGTAAGCCATCAGAACTCCTCAGTCACGTTGACTCTGGGGACCTCAGTGCTGCAGTCATACATGGTTACACCTGTTTCACCGCTACCTTGTGTGGATTCATCCTGATTGGCCTTGACCTTGAAGATCTGGGACCACATTGCCTGCCACTGTCAACAGCAGGGTTCTCCTTCACCCGTACCCCTAATTGACTGAAGATTCCTCAGGTCTCATTTCCCATGATCCTCATCCTGTTCTTGGCTCCTTGCTCAGCTGGAGAGGCAATGGTCGGACAGTTTGGCCAAGGCTGTAGCATATGAAGTCTAGATTTCCATTCACATTCAACCCTCCCTCAAGAGTGATGTTACAGATTCATTTCCACATTACCCTTGCAGGTTCTTCTGCACATCACCCTTGGTCTGTTTTCCTTGGTTCCTTCTCTAGTTTATTCTCTTTGCAGAACCTTATCAGTCAGGAGTTCAATCACTATCTCTTTGAGAATGACATATACATTTCTACCTTTAAGTCCAATTTTACTTATAAACTTTAGAGCCATATTTTGGTTAATCATGCTGGTTTTTTGTTTGTTTTTGTTTCTGTTTTTTTAAGTTGGAGTCTCATTCTTGTCGCACAGGCTGGAGTAAAGTAGCACTTTCATGGCCACTGCAGCTTTGACCCACTGAGCTTGGGTGATCCTTCTGCCTCAGCCTTCCAAGTAGCTAGAACTGCAGACACGTGCCTCCACACCTGGCTAGTTTTTGTGATTTATTGTAGAGACGAGGTCGCACCAACTTGCCCAGGCTGGTCTCGAACCCCCAGACTCAGGCACTCCTTAACCTCCCAAAGTGCTGGGATGACAGGCTGAGCCATCGTGTCCATTCGGTCATGCCGTTTTTTAGAAATATTTTAAATATGGCCAATTTAGATGGCCGGGTTTCCATATGCCTTATGATAATTCAGCATCCAAACCAGTGAGTTGTTCTCAGAAATTTTTTCCAGAGGGACCCTGTGAAGAATTGGTTCCCTGAGAGGAGCAAACACAGCCTACAGAAAGGTCAAAAGCCATGGTCAACATTTGTAGCCAAAAAGATTGCAATGCATATGGTATCCATTGCAGGGAAATATTTTATGCAATAACTGACATCGACCTCTGCCTTTGCTGGAATCAGTGTAGTTCTTAAAGGTCATTTGCTGTATGGATGTGTGGAGAATAAATGGAATGTGTATGGTTTTATTGGCGTCTAAGTGAGGGAAACCCTTGTTCTTATACTTTCTCTTCTTTCTTCTATTTTAGGAGATATGATCATACGACGACATACTCTACAGATTGCTGAATTTTACCGCGATCTCTTGGCCAAGTCCCTGTACAGTCGTTTGTTTAGCTTTCTGGTGAATACCATGAATTGTTGTCTCCATAGCCAAGACGAACACAGAAGGTAGGAGTTGATGGATGCTAGTTTCTATTGATATTCTGTCTAAACAACTTAAAGCCTTGATTCTTAAAGTTGTTTCATATTACCGTGTGATCCATAAGTTCATCTTTATAATGCATTTCACTTTAGTGAGGTAATTTTATTCATTATTTTTCAAGGATCCAAGCCCCCCACCAAGATACCCACAGTCCCACACTGATGAACTAATAGAATTATCTCTTATGCATAGATATGCAAATGTTTTCTCTCTGGACTGAAGGTACATAGGGTCTTTTATAAATCTAGGAAGAACATAGTCTAAAAATATCTAATACTTTTAAGTTTCTTGAGTAATTCACGTCTCTCTCAGAACCAACTTGATGATGTGTTCCCCATCAGTAATTTGCTCGCTTGTTTATTCATTTATTTCATGGATTATTTGACAAAGGGTCTCTATGGTAATCATTTGGGCTCACACCCCTAATCATCTTAAACAACAGCTTTTCAGGGATATTTGATCATCTAAAAATTATTTATCTCCATGACATATGATCAGTGGAAAACTTTCTTATTATTCTTGTCACTAGTAATGACCTTGAACAGACAATTGAAAGCGGAATTGTATCTACAAGTCTTCACACGTATGCTTGTCTTTGAATAAAACCTTCTGAGAATTTCTTTGTTGTCCATATAGACTTCATCAAATTCCTGAAAATTGAAGGCTTTAGAGGTTTCTTGGAAAACATTAGAACGAATATGTATTAATGGAAAGGTTCTTAAATAAATATGGACATCTCAAAAGATTTCAAAGACATGGAAATACTAAAATTCTTATTAGAATGTACACATAAAATCTCATTGAATATTGATTAGCATATTCAATATATAGTCTGTGTTTTGAGGGTGGCTATGGTGTAATGTATATTTTAGCAGAACTACCTTAGTATTTAGCACAAAAGAGACTATTTATTTTACTCTTATTATTATCAATTAATTTATGTTTTTTCTTTAAGTATAAAGATTATTCAAAGAATGATACTAATATGCTAAGTCCACCAGATTAACCACACATAAAATTATTGGCAGTTCTGCTGAAGTTGACATTGAGAAAACTAATGTATAAGTCCAGATGTACGTAGAAATATTTAGAATATTTTTATCTGAAGTTTAAATTTTACAGAACCTTACGTTTATATAAACCTTACGTTTATATAATGAAAACATGTAGATATGGTCTACATATTTTTATTACACTCACACAAGAAAAAGTTCAAACATAAACCACAAAAAACACATTATTTCCCTCACCATGGGAGCATGACCACCATGTCACTATGTGAATTTTAGAGGATAGCCTTATAAAAAAACAAACAAACAAACAAACAAAAAAGCTTTCACTAAGCAAATGAATGAGGAAGAGGATTAGTGGGAAATTAGAAGTGTATTATTGCATTATAAGTTTACCTTTTAAGAGACAGTATTCCCATTTGAGTCATAGCTTCAATTTTTACTCTTCATTTCTCCCAAGGGTCACCCAAACCTGAATTTAAATCCCCACATAATGCAAAGAAAGGTTATATTTGCAGTATTTCTAATTCATTCTAACACAGGAAACTTAAAGTTTTACATATTTACTGAGGTATTTTCTAAGTCACAAAAAAGTTTCCACATTTGGAGAACCGTAGAATAGACTTTTATTGTTTAGTAATCCCCATTTTTTTGAAACTTTGTAATTATATCAAAAAGATTATTAAAAAGTTAATACTATCCCTATGGTTAGAACTGGAGGGCACATTGATTGTGATGAGTTAAATACATTTTCATACTATATATTTATTTGTAAATTTTGCAAGAGAGAATAAATATTAATGAGACTTACTCTAGCAAGTTATTAAAGGAAAACAAGCGAAAGTGAAGCAGGTGAAATGCTTATTCTTGAAGTGAAGGGTTCATTTCCTGGATTGCAATACAATAGGTACAATATTATTCAGATAATGCATTTAAAATAATTCTGCTTCCTGTACTTCAAGTCAAAAAGGTTTGCTTCTAAATGAAAACCCGGGGAGTAAATGCAGGTGATGTTGATGATTAGTTCATTAAGTTGAGCAAAAGCATTTGCTGTGTTTCCCTGGTCTAAAGCATGTCTTTAACATGTAGATGTAGACATCTACTGGGTTGTTGCCTGCTGTGATCTTGACTTCAGTGCAGCTGTCTGACTTGGATCCTGTATGCTGGGAGACCACTAAGGACCACCTTTAGTGGTCGGGGCACTTTAACAATTGAAACACACTAAAGCTTTATTTGTGAGACTTAATTGAAAATGATTTGGTCCAAACAGGTAGTAACAAGTGATTAGAACCATATTAATAATATCAACAAAACACCAGTTATAATGTCATGTCCTATATTTGCTTAAAACCTTATTATTCACAAAACGTGTGTGTATAAATTTCCTTGGGAAGAAATCCTGTTAGATAGCTAAAACTGACACATGCCGTTGTTGAACAACAACTCTAAGAACATGGTGTAGCACAGTTCACAGTTGTGACCACAGCCTTGCTCCCTCAATTCGCCTTTTAGTGCTGTTTTCTTTTTAAAAACTCGTATTAAAAAGATGTTTTATAACCATTTTCTAGGACATTATTTTTTCTAAGCTACAATTGTATAACTTCTAAAATAAATGATATTGTGTATCATTGGACTTTGCATGGGAGTGTCATCTTTATAAAATTAATAATCTGTAACACGGCACGGTTTCGCTCCGTCCACCTCGTTGTGGTCTTCTGCACGGTGGCAGATTGTCAGCCTCTTACAGGGTTCCTCTGTCACTTTCCCATGTTCTGTACGGTGTTCACTGCTACTACATTCCTGCCACCTCAGACAGTTATGGGCTCAAGCTTGCCATTGCTATCGTGGTCATCTGGAGGGCATTACCTAGGAGCACCCATGACCATCTCTGATTCTTAATTGATTGAGAAATAAAGCAGAGTAAAACCTATGAGGATCAAAATAGCAATCTGATGAGTAGCAGCAGATACCAGAGGACGTAGCTGACACAGTGAGCATGTTGCTTCTGACCACTGCAACCCAGACGTATTCTGACTTGCCCGCCAGCTCCCAGTAAGCTTCAACATGGGCAATACCCTCTCTTAGCTTAAAGGAGCAGAGGCTATTGTATGCTTTCTTTCTTTTTTCTTTTTTCTTTTTTTGAGTTGGAGTCTCACTCTGTCGCCCACACTGGAGTGCAGAGGCCCCTCCCAGCCACCGCAGCCTCGACCTGCTGCGCTCTGGCAACCCTTCCGCCTCAGCCTTCCAAGTAGCTGGAACTACAGGCACGTGCTACCACGCCCGGCTAATTTTTGACTTATTGTAGAGATGAGGTCTTGCCATGTTGCCCAGGTGGGTCTCGAACCTGCGGGCTCATGCAATTCACTCACCTCAGCCTCCCAAGGCACGGGATTACAGGCTGTATGCTCTCTGATAGCCCAAGAAGACGCCCTGAACACTCCTTGTCTGAGTCCCCTCCCAGACTCCAGTGAAATATGTCACTCTTCTAAAGACCGAGAGAGTGACAGCTAAGGGAGTTTCTTCTTCATGAAAGAAAACCCAGGACTATGTGTAAGCATCTCCACCTAATAAATGTGAGTATTAATTTAGAGTCCATGACCTTGAAAGACTGAAGGCCCAACTAATGCAAGAAGGTATATAGGCTCTGAGACTTCCATTCTGAGTGACTGTCGTCTTTTTTTTTCTTAGTATTTTTGAGATTATAGAGCTGAACCTCTCTGACCACTCGATATACAGAAAATCCTTGTAGCTTATTCATAACTTGCCATCAGCCCCCATTAAATTGATAATACTCAACAATTAAAGTGTGATTTTAAAGGTCATCGAGTATTTTCTAAAGAAAAACAAAGTTGGTTCAGTTTGATCTGACTTTTCTAGTACTATTTGGCCTCAGTACCTCTGTGAATTGTCAACTAACACCCGATAACCATTGTAGGTATAAACGAAGTCTTTGTTTAAACCATATGGAGATCTCGTCTATAGGTTCTTGTGATATCCCATGAAGAAAGTTGGATCCTGATGGACATAGAGACATGAGCCTTCTGTTCTAGTTTCTCAACTGGCCAGTTTTCCTCTATTGAATCCAAAGATGTGTGGTCCAGTCTTTTCCCATAGATGCAGACATTCTCCCCAAGAAGCTGTAATCTCTCCTCAGGTGTTTCATTAATTCCACTCAGACCAAAGCCGGGCTGTGCTCATTCTTTTTAGGAATTGTGATGGCTTCCAGGGTCTCTTCTACACAGTTAGCATGTTTGATCTGGAAATGGCAGTATCATACAGCTTTCCAAATAAGCTCGGTCACCTCTCTGCCCTGTTCCAGCAGACATCACCTAAGGAGCTGTGGATTGCCAACTCGTTTTATTTCTATAGCTCTGAATAGGCTTCTTTCCGGATTTTTACCACTGTGTTTCAGAACATCATCTTAAGAACACACATTGTGAGATAGAAAGGATGCTTTATACATTTTTCTTAATACTTTTACTTTCTCGTGGTCCATTTTGCCTCATTATTGGAAAAAGTCCTTTTCTGTTTTGTAATGCTGGTTGACTGTTCTTAATGTAACATTAGAAATGGAAAGACTCACTCCTGAGTATTTGCTGTTTTTTTTATTAATTAAATTTCAAACCTTTGAACAAGATAACCAGGGAAACACATGAAAATTATCTTTGATCTGAAAGGGCAGCAAGGTTGACAATGTGATTGTTGCTACCAGAAATGTGTCTGTTTTATTGTTATGTCAACATTATAAGGAGAATTGCTTACAGCTTTTCAAATGTGTAGTGGCATTATCATTTATTTTGGAGTAACCAAGCTAACTGTTTTAAGTAACCATTTTTACTCACTTTGCTGTTACTCTATTAAACAAACCTGATTGACAGTATAGTGACAACGTTTATTCTTCTTATGCCCCGCCTTCCTTTAAAATTTATCCATGGGGATATTTCCCTGACCCTGGGAGAAAACTTAAGCAGATGCCAAGACTTTTCTGTCCACTTTTAAATAAGTCTTAGTTCCAAGAACGCTTTAATCCCAAAATATCCAGCATTTGAACAGAAATTGAAGGCATCTGAAGGTGAGAATTCTCTTTCTTTCACAGCTGAGGCCAGTGAGGTCAGTTGCTGGTCCCCCCACGAAGGATGTGAAGTTTGTAACTGTGCCCCAACTTGCATAAGGATGGGAAAACGGGGGACAGGGACAAGGAGGTGAGGAATCTCTTGGCTTGCTGATTAACATCTTGAGGCTTTCTGACCATGAAGTTAGTGTCACTGGCTCTTTCTCTTTGGTTCCTCATAGATTCCCATTGCTGGGACTCCCTACCCTGCGGTTTTCAACATGTGAGAAGTGCTTCTGCTCCTGCCCTGGCTGTTCTTGGCTTTTCCCATGATTCAGGGCAGCTCCTTGGGTTTAGACTCACAGGACGGATAGTCTGGGTCCCCACAGTTTCCCAAGGTGTGCCGCTTAGACAAGGTTCTCTGAGTTGTGGGTCGAGAGAACTTAGAGAATGGGATAGTGCCGCTCACTTTCTATCATTGTTCAACAAAGACCATGCCTTCAATAGCATTTATTTTTTATAAAGGATGTTACCCTTGTGATTCTGAAAGAAGACACATGATTGGAGATACTCAAGTGTAATGAAAATAATTTTTTTAAAGATAATTTTCATAGTTTTAAAAACTGGACCTGTTTCATAATGTAACACTATATCCCCAAGATTGAATTAACAATGTTAAATTTAAAATTATTTTTTTTTCTAAATTGAGGTCTTAAGGGCCTTGCAGGCAAATAGAAGCCTGGCCAGGTCCACTACAGGACTATAGAAACTTTAAGAGGTTCCTCCAACTGTTTCAAACCCAAAAGCCTACAATTCATCTCTATTATTTTTCAACATGAGTTGTGCATAAGATGGTACTTATGTGTGCATGTATAAACATATGCATACATATATGTATGCATGAGACATACGTATATGTATGCATGAGGCATACATACATATACATATATGGTATATGTGTATGCATATACTTGTACATAAACGCATATTTCCATAGACACACACGTGTAATTACATATATACACACACATATATATTTCATAGATATAATTCCTGCAACTTTTTTTACAGTAAGAAACATCCTAAGAATAGGTCAAAATGAAGTAGGTTTAAGAGATAACCCAGTAATTCTGTAGATGGCAGTTGAAGATATGCTTTTATTTACTCACTTTTCATTCATTCATTTCTACGTGATCCTTTTTTTATACACACAGTATAACTTCATTTATTTTTTAAAAAAACACACAACAAAACCATCTCTTTGTATCTGCACACTTTTGTTTACAAATGCATGGCATGGTGGGACAGAAGTGTCCTAGATTTATAGATGGAGGCGACCTTTCGTTCTGTTCTTCACCTTCATCTCTAGTTGTTGAATTCATCTCATAAAACACCATGTTCATGTATTACTTATGGATTGTTATGTAGCTTTTCCAGGTTGGTGTACACTTTTAAAAAAATCATATGTATGTGCAGACACTGTAGCACCTTTGTTCCATCTTCCTGGATTAACCCACCTGAACAAGTTGTCGGGAGAGAGGTTTGAAGTGGATCAGGCATATCTCTGATCAACAGATTGTTTCTGTGTAATCTTAAATCCAGTTTTTTGGACAGCAAAATTTGATGTGCAAATATATATAAATATGTTGGGTTTCAAGCATACATATTTATATAAGTTTGATTTTTCACTGAGCCTTCAGTTCTTAAGTATTTTGAAGTGATGTTGCATTCTTAGAGTGTTTTAGTTGACCCAAACATAAGCATTTTAAAAATATGATTGATTGCAGTGTTTCCGTGAGTGACTCATTGTCCAAGCCTGCTCCTTTGACAGCAGGATGCAAGAATGTATTTGTTTTTCATGGTTACTTGAAGGTTAAATGAGATGATGCACATAAAGTTGTTATCATAATATCTGACACAATATGAACAGTTACAATAATAATAATAATAATGGTGATGGCTATGGTAAGAAGGCTTCTTCGTTTACGTTAGTTTATTTATGGAGAAGGGGAGTGTTGTAAAAAAAATGCAGATGCCTCACACATTGGAAACCCAAGACATGGTGTAGTATCTTCCTTTCAAATTTCATTAAGTGATATTGTTCAATCTATAGAGTAGCAGACAGAGGAAATATTTTGTTCTTTAGAAATAGAAATATTACTATTCACATAACACTAATACAATATGTAGAGTTTTCGTGATTTTTTGCTAGGTTTGCAATGATGATGGATTTGTGGTACGCAATGAAGATGGATTGTCACACTCTTTCTCCTTCTCTATGGCACGGGTATGACGGGTTTGCAGCAAGCCTGACTAGGGTCCAGGGCACAGTTTGTGGTCTTTGATTATTGCAAAAATAAGATTCACGTGGATTAACAACAATCATATTTCCCAGTCAGTAGGAGTTTCTTGAGGAAAATATAACACATAATGACAGTAGGTCCTCCCAGGGGGCAGGTGATTGTGAGGTACCTGAACTAAGGATTTGGAGTCCAGAGATGGGAGAGGCACTGAAGAACAGGGAGCAGATGCCCGGTAGGGGTAAAGACCCCATGGGTGGCCCATCTGGGAACAGGTGGGAGAATAAGGTAAGCCAGGAAGGAAGGGTCAAGGCTTTAAATATAGACATGACAATGTCTTTCATCGAAAGGCAAGGGGTCATCATCTCAGTTAAAATTGATTATGGAGGAAAAGAAAAAGAAAAAGAAGGTCATTGAAAATATATCACAGCCGGGCTTGGTGGCACAGCCTGTAATCCCGTGCCTTTGGGAGGCTGAGATGAGTGGATTGCCTGAGCCCACGGGTTCGAGGCCCGCCTGGGCAGCGAGACCTCATCTCTACAATAAATCAAAAAATCAGCCGGGCGTGGTAATGCATGCCTGTAATTCCGGCTACTCTGAAGGCTGAGGAGGAAGGATCGCTGGAGCCCAGCAGGTCGAGGCTGCGGTGGCCGGGAGCGGCCACTGCACTCCAGTCTGGGCAACAGAGTGAGACTCCAACTCAAAAAAATAAAAAATTTAAAAAATTGCAAAAAAGAAAATATATCACTTGTGAAATTTCTCAAACTATTACTTCTCTCTGCTACTCAATATAACTATAGTATGGATATAAATAACAAAGGAAAGCATTGAGCAGTTATTATACCAATGTGATAGAGGGTGTAATTCAAAGAAAGGTTAAAAGTATTTTCTCTTGAAGTTATTATTTATTTACTTTACATATCCATTCAGTTATTTGATTCTGAAACGACCTGTAGGATATATTTTGCATCTTATCTCTTCTCAACCACATATTTTGATTATAAGGAAAATGATTTTAAAGTCAGTGTGGGATTCCCTACAAGTCAAGAAAGACTTTCACCAGCACGTTCAACAAATGGATCAAGGTCCCCAGCAGTCTGAGTGAGGTGATGTGTAAAATTTGGCAACGTTGACAGTAAAACACAGCTTCCCAGTGTCTCAAAATGAACGACTCAACTCTGAAATGAGAAAAAAAATAAGAGCACATCCAATAGGAAGTAAATTGAAGGTGATATTCGTGTATTAGGTGAGTGCACTCATCCTTAGCATCTGACAACACTTATGCGTGAGAGTCTAAATGAATATAGAGAGAATCTACACTAATAGGATTGTAACAAGCAATCTGATATTCTTCAGAAAAATTGTTCTCTTTCATTAGGTGAGACTTGCTCTCTTTTCATAATTAGAGGGAACAAATATTTCATGGAGGAAAAAAACTATTTATAGCCTTGAAGAATTCTGCAGGCTGGTTTAAAAAACAGACTCCCATCAGCGTTTTGGATCATCGGTGTTTGGTCTGAAGACTGTCTTCCTAAATGGAATAAAGATTGATACTGTGACGCTCTGAAAGTTGAGGTGAATTAACTGATTGAATTATGTGGATTGTGTTAAATTGGCTTAAGTTTTCATTATTTACTCTTACACCTTGGTGCTGTTCCTGCTAAGAGTTGTTTGTGTACTGTATGTTTTGACTATACAGTGTTGAGTGATCCACATGTTTGTTGGGTTTCCAAGGATGTTCAATATGAGGGAATATTTTTTACTGTTGATATTAAACGTTAGTCAAATTTTCCATGATTTCCATATGTCTCTGATCGATGCAACCAAGTAGCACTTAATATACCTATGAAATATTATGATGCTTCTCAACCTCATCTGGGTCAAAGCCTAATTTAGGAACCTCATGAATGCCATAAACATACACACTAATACCCAATTTTTCACTAATTTGGGGGGTTAATGAACCCTCATCTTAAAAAGTTCATATAGTAGGTCTGTAATCCTTTCCTAATTTGTTGATTAAAGAAATTAATAAACTCTGAATTGACACCTAATTTTTAATATAATGTCATTGATATAAATACCTTCAATTATGTTGATAGTCTGCTGGTAGTTCTTGAACATTTTTAAGTCTCAGTCCTTTTTTGTAATGATTTTATGGTTAACTTTAAAAAATTAAATAATTCTCATTTTGCATTTTAGATAGAATGTATGATTTTAAAAACCTATACTGAGATACCCTTTAATAGATGAATAACACAGATTTTTTTAAACACTAAAAGCATGTTAACATCCATTTTGTAAGATTATTTTTAGTAGATTAGATTTTCGACTATAACCGAGTATTTGTCAAGGATCTTGTCCATTAGGGACAATAAACCAGGGACGCTGTTTAGAAAGTGTTCTCTGAGCCTGAAGATGGAGCTAGGGAGGGGACATTTTTCTGCTGCACTGCAGGCAAGCCGTTAGAATCTCCTTTGGATTAAGGTTTACACAGACACTATCTGTCCAGATCACCTATAAAGACTACCTAGAATCTTATGACGGTTTTCAAATTTCGTCTTGTAGGTTTGTTTGTTTATTTATTTGCTCTTTATGAAGGAAAATTTGTTATTACTTCTGCAGCAAAGATTATCCAGCTGTACTGTGAAACTCTTATCATCTAAGTACAGTAACAATTTGACATAAATCAATGTGCTTTAGGCTTTGAGATACTATTTTTTTTTCATAAAAAAAGTCACTGTTGTGACTTTCAGGGCTTCACCATATTCTCATGTTTTGCAGGACACATAGGTCTAAAAATAAAATCAGGTGTGTGTATTTGTGTCCATGCCTCTATGTGTGTGTGTGTGTGTGTGTGTGTGTGTGTGTGTGTGTGTGTGTGATTACATCATTCTCACATTATTCAACCAAGGAATTTTTAAAAATATCAGACCCAATTTATGACTTAAAAGAACTGGAATGTAGCCATAATAGTAATACATTGTTCTTATAAAAGTATAATTTATCTTTTGTGAGGAATTAAAGTCAACTTGGGTAGGTTAACTCTTTTAGTTAAAAGTTTGAAAATTAATCTCTTCTAAGGGGGCAGTCATTGGAAGTGTCCAAGGAGAGAGGGCATTGTCCTTTAGAGAAGCTTGAAAAATCTCAGAAAGATTATAAACACCAAATCCCCTGCCATACTTCCTCGAAGTCAGGTTTCCTACGCTTTAGATGAGGGCTTGCCGTGCATCACCCAACAAAAAGGGTTACAAGAGTTAAAAGGGTTAAAACCACCTTCTTCTTGAGGCAGGCGGCTGAGAAACATCACATTGAAAAGAAGCAACATATTTTCTGTGGTTCCCATCCTTTTATGAAATGGAACTTGGGGAAGCATCACCTCACTTCAGATTTCACTGTTTTCTGCTGTTTGAAGTTAGCCACTTCATAAACTAAATAATCTTTAGTGATTCTTAATAGTGAGGGGTAGGACAGGTTCAGTGGCCATTGCAAAGCAAATAAATATTTAAAATCATGTAAGTATTATTGCCAATGTACATACATCTCCCTCTTAATATTCCAGTGGGAGATAATTTACAATATTCCTTAGTTTTTTGAGCCTGAAATAGGTTAAGAAATGTAACCTAAACTGCAGTCTAGAAAATCAAGGTAAGAAGAAAATGTCTAGAAATTACATATTTTCCACTGTTATTTTCATATAAATTGGAGATTAACTTTCCCAAGAAAACATATAACCATAGGATATATTTAACGCACATTGCGCTTCCTATGTAAAATCTCGTCTCTCTCTCTCTTTTATTGGATCTACATATTATAAATCACTGTCAAACATTCAGAAAAGGACAGGAGATGTAATCTGTTCTCATTTAACACACACCAGGAACAAAATGAAACTTGCTTCTGAAGCAGGGATTGAGCATGCACTAATGAACCAGATTGAAACCAAACATTCTTGCTTGTTTGTTTCAACTTTTTCTTTTGTTTTTTGTTCTTTTTTTTGAGTCAGGATTTCACTCTGTCACCGAGGATGGAGTACAAGTGGCATGGTCATGGCCACTCTTGACCTTCTGAGCTTAGGGCGATCCTTCCACCTCAACTGCCTGAGCAACTGGGACTACAGGCGTGAGCCACCATGCCCGGTTAATTTTTTTTTCTTTTTTTTTTATGTAGAGAGGAGGTCTGGCTATGTTGCCCATGCTGGTCTCAAACTCCTGGGCTCAAGCAATCCTCCCTCTTTGTCCTCCAAAGTGCTGGGATTATAAGTGTGAGCCACCATGCACAGTCTCAGCTTTTTTCTTAATATCACTTCATTGAAATGATTATAAAGATGTAAAGTTTCTTATGCAATTACAAATCAAAAAGATATCTGTAAGATACGATTCCAAAAATCTAGACATTTAGTTTATTAATAGTTAAATGCTGGTATAAAATATATTTTATGCATTACCTCATTACTTAAAAGGAAAGTACTTAATTATTAATGAATGAATTTATATTATTAATTTTCAAACACCTCATGAAAATAATAAAATATCTGTTGCGCATTTGTGGAAAGATAAAAACAGACTTATCTAGATTTTTCTTTTTCCATTTAATGTATAATATGATCCTTTATTATATATTGTCTTTAAAAATTTAATAATCAGGAAGAATTCAAAAGGAATATAGGTAAGTCACCAATTTATCTGCTATCTATAAATAACATTTTGCAACTTTTTCTCAGGTTTTTATTAGCATAAGAGAAATAAACAATTACAACTAAAAGCTGAGGTTCCTTTTGTTTATTTCTACATAGATACATTCCACTCCTTCCTTCACCAGACAGCAATATCATCAATGCTGTATAATCTTCCACAACTTATTTTTTAATTTCTCTAGCCATTGTTTTTTCAAAACAAATATATGGCATTGTAAGTGATTAAGAATTACAGAAGCACTATCCTACAATATATTTTATTCTATACTTCTCTTTTTAACTCCACATGGGTTTTAAAATTTAACGATATTGATACATCAAGAGCTAGTTTATTCTCTTTAACTGCCACGGTACTCATTGACGAAGAAACTGCAATATTCTCATTTATTTCGCTGCTGATGGACACTGAAATCTCTTTTCAGTTTTGTTAAATCAGTTTTGGTGTTATATCCTCATCTGTGTCTCTTGAGATACATGTTTTGAATTTTCCCCGAGGTATATATTAACTGGCAGAACTGTACAGAGAGCATTAATTTGCATTTCCCTGATTACAAGCAAAGTCAAACATCTTCCAGCAAGGCAGACTGAGCACTGCTCCTTGGCGATGGCCCAGGGACCTACAGAAGAATTTCTACAGTCATATTCAGTTCTCTGACTTTGAGCCTTCATCCTAGATATTCTTTTCCTACCCATGTTCATCTTATTTCTTTTTTAAACCTTGAGGTTTCCACACATCAAGAATATTATGATGGATTCAGGAAGTCCCCAACTTATTAAGGAGTTTGGTTCTAAGAGTGCATTCATAAATCCGTTTGTTGTAATTCCAAGGTTAGCCTAGGTATGCAACTAACACAATCGACTGTACAGTACTGTTTGTATTTATTAGGCTATACTGACACCTGTTGGAGAGGAATAATACATTAAAAAGCGTATGTAACTTGCTTAAAATGAAAGTTCGTAACATGAATGCTCATATGTAGGGGAATTACTGTATAAGGAATGATACAATTTTATATTTAGTTGAATATTCAGTGATCCCTACACTGTTTCCTAGTAATGTTTCTTTACTCCTTTCAGATTTTAATTTATTTGACTAAAACTGTACCAATAACGTATTAATTCAATTATTCAGTTCTCATACGTTATTATTCTTATGTATTCTAGTTATTTGTGTATATTTATTTTTCATATTAACTTTATAATTTCTTTGATTCTGTTTATAAAAAATTCTTCTATAATGTTGACTAGAAATATATTTATAGTTTAATATGGAAAATTGTCCCTTTTAAGCTACTGATTTTTTCTTTCACGAATATGATCTATATTTTGACATTGATTATTTTATTGCATAAGCAATGTTTGAATTTTTTCATCTATTTCTACACATCTTTATCTTATTTCTTGTTCTAACTATCTGAAGTTTGTGTTAGTATCATGAGTTCTATTTTTAATTCCATTTTAATTTGTTTACTGGAATACTGAAACTGAGCTTCCTTTGTTGACTTTATATTTAGGAATCCTACTGAGTTTTCTTATTAATTCTGATAATTTTCCTGTGAAATGTCTATTTCCTAATGTAATGATCATGATTATCTTTTTTTCCTTTTCTCTGTCTCTTATTTTTCCTTCTTATGTTATTGCTTTGGCTAGCACTGCCAGTACATGTTGAAAATTTGTGATAATAATGGATCTCATTGTTTTGTTTTCAAATTAATGGCAATACCCTTAAATATTTGCCATCAATTAGTATGTTTGTTAGAGTTCCAGTGTGTTATTTTTATGAAGTGTTCATAATCATGAATGCAAAATTTTATCTATATTTTTATTTATTAGGAGGATGATAGCAATTCTTTTCTTTGCCCACATAGCAAATTGCATTGATATATGTTTGTTGGTTTTGAATTGTTCTTCATTTTTAATACAAACTCCTTTTGATCATGATATATTAGATGAAGTTTTCTAGTCCTTATTTAGGATGTTTGCGTTTATTTTTATTAGTGAGATAAGAGTCACTTCTTATACAATCTTTTGCTATCAAAGTTACAGTAAGTAACTTAGATAACTTTCTTTCTTTCTTTTTTCCTTCTCTCTACAACAACTTTTACTAAATAAGGATTATATATTCCTTTAATGTGTGGTGAAATCTCCCTGTAGTCTTCTGAACAGTTGGAAAGAGGGTTGACTTGTGATTATTAATTATTTTAAAGTCCAAAGGTCTAATCAGAATATTTTGTTTCTTTTTTGAGTTACATATATTGTCTGAAATATTATTCATGTTGACATTTCACATTTCTTTGCCAACTTAATCATAACCTTGTTTAATAATCTTAATTGCTATTTTAGGTGTAGTTTGAAAACTTTTATATCCCTGATATTGTTTATGCCTTTTCCCCAATATCATTAATAATTCTTGCTCAAAACTTGCCTATATTTATTATTTTAAAAAATAAATTGTAGTTTTGTTGTCATTTCTCACGTTGATGTTATTTTGTTTTACTAGTTCCTGTAGTTTTTTTCTAAATTGGGTGCAGTGGCTCATGCCTACAATCCCAGCATGTTGGAAGGCTGAGGTGAGAGGATTGCCTGAGCCCACAGGTTCAGGACCAGCCCAGACAACTTAGCGAGCCCTCATCTCTGCAATTAAAAAAAAATTAGCTGGGCATGGTGGCGCTGCCTGTAGTTCCAGCTACTTGGAAGGCTGAGATGGAAGGATTGCCTGAGCCCAGCAGGTTGAGGCTGCGGTGGCCAAGAGTGTGCCACTATACTCCATCCAGTTTATGGGTGACAGAGTGAGACTCCGACTCAAAAAAAAAAAAATTCTGTAGCTTTGTCATATCCTTATTTTTGCTTTCTTTGAAATTTGATTTTTTTCTGAATTCCTGAGTTTAATTTTATTTCATAGCTTTGGATGGTTTTTAATAACCTTGAGTTTGTAAAGTAGCTCCCAAGTACTTCTTAGTGCATTCCAGAAGTTTTATACGTCATGCTTCCTTTGTTGTTTAGTTCTAAATATTTTGTCTTTGTGTTGTTTCAGAGATAAAATAACAAGCAGTTTGTCAGAAAAATAAATTTGACACACCATGTTTTTCCCTTCTTCATCCAAACTGGGAATTTTTTTTCCATTAAATAATGAGATTTCATTGATTCTTATGAATATAGTATGAGTGACTTCTATTTCTGTGTAGACTCATTTAAATCATGGTGCTTATTACCATGACAACCAAAACTACACAATCTAGCAAATATCTGAGACAAAACCTGCTTTCTAAATAATTCCCCTTCTGCTCCATTTCCTTACCAAAACACCCATATGTATAATGATTTCCTAAAGAGCTAAAAATCTTTCCTCTGTAATTGTGCATTTGTTTTCTCATTATTTTGGGAGATCATCTTATATTAAAATAGAAGAATCTGGAGCAATAATAAAAATTAAGTCTTTTCTGAAGCCTCATACACATTATAATACTCAGAAATAATTTTTAATTACCACATAATAAATATAAAATGATGAATAATATTTACCACTCATTATTTTTAGCAAATAACATACACTATGGACAAAATTGTGGTTAGATTTAAATAATAGTCATATTATCATTGATAAATTGCTTCAAGAATAGTGCAGTTTGTAACTGCCAGTTTGTAACTGTTATCTCAGCAATTTGAAAGACCGAGGTGAGAGGACTGCCTGAGCCCAGGAGTTCAAGATCAGCCTGGGGCAACTTGGCAAGACCTAATCTCTACAATAAATCAAAAAGTTACCTGGGCATGGCGGTGTGCGCCTGTAGTCCCAGGTACTTGGAAGGCTGAGGCAGAAGGATCACCTGAGCCTAGCAGGTCAAGGCTGGGTATCCGAGATTGTGCCACTGTGTTCTAGCCTGGGCCACAGAGTGAGACACCAATTCAAAAAAAAAGACTAGTGCAACTTATTGAACCAATAAAGACCCATAGGTACTTTTGCATAAGTACATGTTTTCAGGAGTTAGAGAGGAAAATGTATTCATCAGATCTAAGAGAATATGACAAGTTTAGTATCAAACAACAGTTTTGATATTTTGTTAATGACTATTATGTTCTTCACAAATATTACTTGAGAACCAAATTGTTTTTTTAAATGTGTTTTAAAAGATAATTATTTAAAAGTCTAATAAAACAAAAAACCTTCCAGCATTTTCTTCCCCTAGCTCTTTCTTGAACCAAGAGTGCAGAGGCTAGCGCTTGTATATTTTATACAAAGGGTAAAATTCATTGCACTGCTGGCTATTCCTGCTCTCTTGTTTCATTTGTAACGGGGGAAATGCATTTGGCCTCTTTTCAACCTCCTGATAACTGTCCTGCTCACTAGAGTTTTAACCGAATCTGTGTTTATTATGCTCTCTGTGCCTGTCATATGAGAATAGTGGCAGTTCTGCCAGAATAAATAATGCTGCAGTGCCGCAGAAAGGAGAGCAGAATGTCCCATTCTGGCTCTGGGTGACCCTCCCTCCCCCTGAAAAGAAAAGAAAAGAAAAAAACAGAAAAGGAATGTCAGTACCACTGGTTAAATATTGTTTGCCTTTTTGAATATCATTTTCCAATTGAGGAGGATGTGCTTTTCCACTAAGGACGTCCTTAGTTTTTGCCAGTCTCATGCGTTGAATGTTTCTCTCCTCACGTACTGTCTTGTCGAAAATACATTTTCCAAGCCTGGCATCTTCATGTGTGCAGGTGTGATAAGTGATGGACGAAGGCACAATTATTATGGTTATTATTTGTTGAATATTGCCATAAATGAGTCAGTCCTGAAGCTGAGGATTGTTGCAGTTTATATATAATGACTCCAGTTTATATATTATTGTTTCCCTTTTACAGATAAGTAAACTGGAGTTCAGAAAGGTTAACTAAACAACCCAAGTCTCATAGTCAGGAAGTTATGGACTTGGGATATGAATCCTGTTATTCCAACCTTTAAAACCTGAGATTTTCCAAAAATTCCTACCACAGTGAAGACCATTGAAAGAGTGAGAAAAATTACGACTTAATTATAAAGCTAAAAACTTTTTTTAATAACCCTTTAAAACATATGTAATTTTCTTGTTTCCAGTGAAATTATTATTAAGTTAAATATATACAAATATGGACATGCCCCTAAGGGCAAGGCTGTTTTCTGTTCCTTTGTCTCTAATATCCAGCACAGTGTTTTTAAAACTAGGTGCTCAGTACACATTTACTGAAATGCTGAAAAATTAATAAAGAAATTAAGTAAGACCTAGCTTAAAAGCCATTATCAAGAGAAGAGTCATGTGGTAGGTTATTTTAAAAAATCACAATTTTTTATTATTCTCTGTATTCATGCCCTATACAATATGACCTTGAAGCTTCTCTTGTACGAAGTTAATTTTTTTTCCTCTCCCTCTGATTTTGAGCTGACTGAGTGACTTGTGGTTTGCTTTAGCCAAGAGAATACTGCAGAAATGATGGTGTGCCAATTCTGAAGCCTTGCACAAACCTACTTTCTTTATTCCTGTTAATACCATGAGAGTGAGCTTGGTCTGGTTTTCTGGAAGATGTTGCCCCAATCTATAACCAGCCAACTATGAGGCCTTGGGGTTATGCTAATGTCTGTCAGGTGGTCCAAGCCGACACACACACTTGTGAACAATAATACTTATAGTTTTTAAGTCACCGAGTTTTGAGGTGCTCAGTTATCTAGAAACACCCACTTGCTACAAATCACTGTCTCATTAAATGTTATTAGGTGCTACTTGGAACCACAAATTTTGAGTACTTACCTTTGAAAGTGAGTATTGGAAACACAGCTCTCCGTTTCACGAATGATTTGAGTGATTCTGAGTTGATGCCCCTTCTCAGTGTTTTCAAACTCTTTGACCTGTCATCTTCTGGGCTGCTAAAATCCACAACCTTCAAAGGATGAAGACTTTGTTTTTCAATACTTAGATTGCAAAGAGATCAGAAGTACTCTTTATAACAGAACCTCATAGAGAGAAGGAATTGGGGACCTGTAGATGGAAGAATACAAAATAGAAAAGATGTAGAGTGAGCAAGTGAAAAAATCTGTAGAACACGAGGACTATAGTTAATAATAGTGTATTGTGTTCAGAATTTTCATTAAGTGAATAGATTATAGCTGTATTTACCACAGGAGGAAATATGAGTTACTATGTGAGATGCTAGATGTGTTCATTGGATCCACTGAAATAACCATTTTGCTATTTACATATTATATATGTATCTTATGACATCATGTGTTGGACCTTAAATATATATAATAAAATTTGTCTTTATAAAAATTGAGAGCCGGGTTCGGTGACTCAGCCTGTAATCCCGCGCCTTTGAAAGACTGAGGTGAGTGGATTGCCTGAGCCCGCGGGTTCGAGACCCGCCTGGGCAGCAAGACCTCATCTCTACAATAAATCAAAAAATCAGCCGGGTGTGGTAGTGCATGCCTGTAGTTCCGGCTACTTGGAAGGCTGAGGCGAAAGGATCGCCGGAGCCCAGCAGGTCGAGGCTGTGGTGGCCTGGAGCGGCCACTGCACTCCAGTCTAGGCGACCAAGTGAGACTCCAACTCAAAAAAAAAAAAAATTGAGGAGGGTTTGATTGGAAGAGAATGATGCTGAAGGGCAACAAGGAACTGAATAAAAGCATGATAAGTGAAAAACTGAACAGCATTCTTTCCTGTAGCTTGTAGTTAGTGGGTCAAAATGATATGTAGATTTCATAGTTTGCATTTGTGCATGAACGGTAATTTTATTAAAAGCTGGCTTTTAATTTTTTAAAGAGTATTAAGAAGCAAAAGATTTGGATTCCTATTCTGAGTCTACTACTTAACATTAATGAAATCTTTAGTAAAACATTTATGTCTTGTGAATCTTAATTTTCCTCATCCTTGAAATTGTGATAATCACATCCCATCTGCCTGCATATGGAGGTTTAGCCTATATATCTTTTTAACTTGTTTGTGATTGTAAGACCTGTGAGTCTATAATTTCTAGTTCGGTAGAAAATGTAAGTTTGAAGACGTTAGTATTTACCTGATGCTCTTAAAATATATTTGGTTAGATCAAAGCAGTCTGCAGTTTACAGCACTCCAAGATATAGACAATTTTCTGATTGAGGTGGCTAAAATTGAAATGATTTAATGTCATACTTTCTTCCATTTTAATTTTTTTAAAAAAACTCACCTTTTCCATTGACATTCTCTTTCAAACACCAATAATGAAATATATGTTTAGCTGAAGGGCACAGACTAAATCAGAACAGCCGAGGGAAAATGTAATTATCTAATTGGTCTTAAGTATAGAATAAATATTCCATGCGTAGTAATATCAATATTATTTTTCTGGAAACAAAAACCAAGTATACCGTTGATCTGATCTCTCCTCCCCTCCTCCTTCTCTCTTACCAATACTTTTTTCTGACTGAGTCTTACATGAAAAAATGGGATTAAGAAGATTGTCACTAGGACAGTGTTTCTCAGAGAGCATTCTGTGGGATGCTAGACCAAGACGCTCATCAAACAAAATTAAAAATTCAAGAAAGGGGCTTTCTATTGCTACAAAAGAGTTGTGGGTTCTCTTGAAGCACCATAAACCACAATGTACTGAGGAGCTTGGGACTCCACATAAACAACGTCTGTGTTTATTTGAGCATAGACCTGAGGAAACCCTTCAGACTTGAGAAACTCTTCAATAGCCAATTTAAAAACAATAAGGGGCACCGAGCCCCAAGCACCACGTGCCTTCATAGACTGGTTATTTCTACAAGGAGAAGCATGAAATGATTGTTACTAAAATTGAGAATGGTCTCTCCCAGCTCATGGCTCCCCCAAAAGACTGAGAATTCCCCCAAAGTTGCTGAGAAAAGGTACCATGTCGGTTAGCAGACCGAAGGGCATAGTGTGACTTTACAATTTCTTTCAATTGACAGATTGAAATCATGAGGAATTGTCCATAAGCTTCTCCTTCAATTTGCGAAATAGTTATTAAGACTCCCTCATCCCCTCTCATTGGCAAAAGTCGACACAACTACTTACAGTATTCTTCCTATACTCATCGAACATCAGGAAAAGTCGGAACAGTATTAATCAGTCTGGGCAATTTTCTACAAAGAGCTAATTGTTCTGAAAATTCTCTTCAACTTCCCCTGAGTTCAACAATCCATCCTTAAGGCTTACAACTCTGAAGTGACCCTCTCTGACCCAAATCATGCTAAAATGCATTAGATTCCATGGTTCCTGAAGTCTTAGAAGAACTGGTAGGACCACTATTGATAGGCGAATTTTGAAGGCTGCAGATCAGATCACTTCTGTCAATCTTGATGCCCACGACCTGGGATAGCTCACCCCTCCCAAGGCTCTACCCCAACAAGTCTGAGCCTCCTTTGAGAAGAGCTAGCCTCTGAGAAGAGCTAGATTCCAGCTCTGTTGTATTCACCATGCACACACATTAGTCATGGCTGCTTTCTTTTGCAGAGAAGCATATGCCTGCTAGAACTTGTCCATCCATGCACACAGGACTTTCACACAAAGGGAAAACTACCTTTTCCATGATTAGTAATCATATCTTTTCTCTGAAGATCACTGAAATCATTTAATCAACCTACCTGGATTACATATTTTCATTGGGGTCCCATCTTTGTCTCTGTGTTCCTGAATCACTGATCATTAAAACAGACCCACACAATGGGTTTCACGCTTTTTGAGTTCCCCTACGTTTTGTTGTGAGCACTGCCTGACTGACCTTGGCCATATTCCCTGACCTACCATCTTCTCTGCAAAGGTCCAGTTTGTCAAAAGCCAAAGCATGAACTGCAAATACACCTCCTTTCAAGCTTGGTAGCATTCTGATGTGCATAGAAACTTTTGTGGCATGGGCTCTTTCAGACATCACTGGATGAACCTGATTCCAAGACCTGAGTTCTGACACTGAACTTTGTTCTGTAGTTGTCTACAAGCAGATACAGCCAGAAAAGAAAGTAGAAGCATACCTCTGGACTATCCACCATATGACTACACACCAAAGGCATGGTCAGAAAACCCATCACTCCTCCTTATGACGATATACATCCACGACGAGGAACCCCATTCAAGTTTGCATCTCTGACTCAATGATCCAGATCATTGCTTGAATATAAGAAATGGTTTATTTGTTGGAGGGAGTAAAGTCTGGTCTGCAGGCATTCCCAAGCAATGGAACTCTGCTCTCTAAGAGGTGTGTAGTAGCCAACAGCATCAGCAGACATAGGAAGGAGGACGGATATAACTCTTGATCATAAATGAAAGCAATAATGAGAGAAATATTGCTGTAATTGCATTTAATGTATGTTCACCTCTCCCCTAAGTTCTGGACCACTCAGACATCTTGTTTGTAATTGACCTCCCTGCTGCTATCTTTATACTAATGAATGGTACTTGAACCCCCTGCAGTAGTGAGGGTCAATTGTAATAAGGTTCACTATTCTAACAGCATGTTTGACTTGGCAGTGCCAAAATAAATATGCATTTGAGTGCTTCTCACTTAACAAATATTTAACTATCAATTTTTACCCTGTGCATACTTGTGATCTAAGTGAGCATGCATTTTTCTATAGTTTTATTGAGGAATAATATAGCTTAAGTGCACATGTTCTGTATACAGTTAAATGTATCTTTGCATATGTTACATGCACCTATAAACTCCATTCAGATTAAGTTGTTGACTATATCCAACATTCTAGAAGGATCCTTCATGCACTTTTTAAATGTCTGGGTCCTTCTGCTTCATGCTGTGTATGTGAGATGCATATCCAATGTTGAGTGAAGTGACTATTCATTTTTATTATATTTCTGTGTAAAATTCTTTTGTAAGATTGAGCACAGAAAAAAAAATCAAGAGATTAAAGAGACAACCCATGGAATGGGAAAACACATTTGCAAGCTGTGCATCTGACAAAGGCCTAATATCCAGGATCTACAAGGAACTCAGAAGAACTGAAAGGAAAAAAACAAACAACCCCATTTAAAAGTGGGCAGGCTCCAGCCTGGGCGAGGGAGTGAGTCCAACTGAAAAAAATGGACAAGCCATTGCCTTGCTAAGCTATGGTCTGGTCACGACTTCTCTGAGCTATAGCCACTACCATGTTTTCTTAGGCTTTGTCTCACTCCCTTACCTTGGGGAAGTGAATCCTCTCTCTCTTTCTCTAATTTACTTTCTCAATAAACTATATTTTCTAATCTAAAAAAAAAGTGGGCAAAAGACACTGACACTTCTCAAAGGAAGGCATACAAGCAGTCAACAAATTCATGAAAAAATGTCCAGCCTCACTAGTCATCAGAAAAATGCAAATAAAAACTACAATAAGATGTCACCTAACACCAGTGAGGATGGCTATCACTAGTAAGTCAAAAAACAATAGGTTCTGGCACAACTGTGGAGAAAAGGAAATGCTTCTACACTGCTGGTAGAAATGTAAGCTAGTTCAACTTCTGTGGAAAGCAGTGTGGTGTATTCTCAAAGAGCTAAAAATTGAGCTTCCTCACAATCCAGCAATTCCTCTTCTGGGAATACACCAGGAGAAGCATAAAGTACTCTACCAAAATATATCTGCACACATATGTGTTGTGGCACTTTTCACAATAGCAAAAACATGGAAGCCGGGTTCGGTGGCTCAGCCTGTAATCCCACACTTTGGGAGGCTGAGGTGAGTGGATTGCCTGAGCCCGCGGGTTCAAGACCCGCCTGGGCAACTTAACGAGACCTCATCTCTACAATAAATCAAAAATTAGCGCGGTGGTCCAGAGCGGCCACTGCCCTCCAGTCTGGGCGACAGAGTGAGACTCCAACTCAAAAAAAAAAAGCATGGAATCCACCAATATACCCATCAAAAGTGGACTAAAGAACATGTAGTACATATACACAATAGAATGTTATGCATCCATAAAGAAGAACAAACCCATGGCCTTCATAGCCACATGGGTGCAGCTGGAGTTCATCACACTAAGGGAAATATCACAAAAGCCAACCACTGAATATCGCATGTTCTCACTCATAAGTGGACGCTGATCATTGGTCACACAGGCACTAGGGTAGGACTGGCAGATGCTTGGTACTGCTGGAAGAGAGAAGGAAGGAAGAGGAAGGGGTTTATGTGGTATCCCACTGGGTGCCTGGTCCACTATTAGGGGAGAGTGGGCCAGCTAGAAGCCCAACTACAGCTGCAGTGCAATCGGCTAATGTAATAAATCCTTGCTTGTACCCCACAACTCTGAAACAAAAAATAATATTTTTTAAAAAGTAAAATAATTTTGTAAAATTATCTTTGAACATGCCACCACGTACTGTGATTTAGTTGTTTATTTCACATTGATAGACGCTTGGCATGTTTCCAGTTTTTGACAATGATAAATAAAGCAGCATGGGACATTCTCTTGCATGTGTTATAGGGGACAGAAGTACTTTTGTTCTAGGCTGTGAGCCCAGGAGTAGAAGTTCTGGGTCATTCCAGTCATTGTGTCTTTAGCTGTTGGTGGATAAAGCCAAACCAATTTCCTAACTTCAAATTCAAGCTTCTACCAGTCATGTATATGGGTTGCAGGTGTTCTTGTCTCATACGTACACTTTTGTATCTGGCTCTTTTCACCTGCAATAACTACATATTGGTGTTTCTGTCTATCCTTCACAGTCATCCATTTTAATAATTATAGAATGTTTGGTGACACAGTAGTGTCATATTTACTTAGTCTACTATTATTCAGAAACGAAAGCTGTTTATAGTAGAAATACAAGTGTTAGCTTAAATTGAATAGTACTGCCGTGCTCGGTGGCTCAGCCTGTAATCCCGCACCTTTGGGAGGCTGAGGTGAGTGGATTTGCCTGAGCCCGTGGGTTCGAGACCCGCCTGGGCAGCGAGACCTCATCTCTACAATAAATCAAAAAATCAGCCGGGTGTGGTAGCGCATGCCTGTAATTCCGGCTACTTGGAAGGCTGAGGCGGAAGGATCGCCGGAGCCCAGCAGGTCGAGGCTGCCGTGGCCAGGAGCAGCCACTGCCCTCCAGTCTGGGCGACAGAGTGAGACTCCAACTCAAAAAAACAAAAAACAACAACAACAACAACAAAATTGAATAGTACTTATGGCTTTTGAAAGGAAATTAAGTGGTGGCGTAGGTTGACCTAATTCTTGTTTCTAAAAACACTTTTGGTAATAAAACATGCATATATATCATGTTGTATATCATGTCATAAATATATATCATATATAAATATATATCATGTTATAAATGCAGCTTATAAAAAGTAAGAAATATATTCATTAATACACAGTGTATTAATGCTTTTAAGCTGTGAGTTGTGGCTTTCACTGATAGGAAGGATATAAGGGATATTTTATTATATATACTCTTATTACTACTTTGGTTATTGATGAACTGATCATTTTTTAAAATTCCAAATAAAGACATTTCTTTTCCTGGTCTCTGAGTAAGTCAGAATTAGACTTGTGTATATGTGACCAGCAATCCGAGATAGTTTTATGCAGTTCCTGTGGCCTTACAGTCACAAGATCTAGAGTTAGATGGCTGGATGCAAATCGTTGATCTGTCTAAAACTAATGAGTGCCTTTGGTAACTTCCCTCACTAATCTCTGCCTTAGTATTCTCCTCTGCAAAATGGAAATGATGATAACATTTATCTCATAGGTTGCTGGTTAAGGTTAAATGGGCTAAGGCATTTTAAAATGCTCACAACAGTGCTAGATGCACTGTCCACAATAGCATGTTAACTCCAGTATTCATCCTCATCTCAGAATGTCTTATATGTCCAGGCTAATTTAACTGCAATCTTACCTCAAGGGGTCCCCAGTTTTGTACTTCCTAACTTATATTTCCTTTGGATAGAGTGAGGGAAATGATTGCATTTAGGAAGGATATCAGTTTGCACAATACCATAAAGTGTAGAGAAAGCCAGACAGCAGGTTTGGTCATCTCCCAGCTTCTAGCTTACCTTGTCAGCAATTGCAAGTGCTTTCCATAGTTTCTGGCATGACTTCAGAAAGTTATAGGCCTCATACTTTCTTCAGTCAAAGCATAAAAGGGAGGAACCTCCAAAATATACAATCCTGGAGTCCTGCTTCTCCTTCTCAAGTTCCTTGCATGGCCTAGAGAAAACTCTGAGAGGTTAAGATAAACCAAGGAGCAAACAGAGTTAGCCTCCACAGTGAGCACACCTTGCCAATTAAAAACAAAACAAAACCCAGCTTGTTTTAATTAAATAAGTCAGCATATTGACAGCACACTTGGTGAATGCCACAGCATAGCACAACGTCTTCAGAAACTTTCCACCACTAACCTCTATGTAAGTCTAAATGACTCCAAGAGCAGTTAGTCTGGACACCATTGCTCAAGTCTGGAATGTGTCTATATTTAATTCTGACCCCGTCAGCCTAAGAAACTGATTCAACTCTAACTCAGTCTAAGGGTTTTGTGCCAAGTAGGGTTAAGCTATTTCCTAAATTAGCTAAATACTTAGGCAACTCTCTAGGGAATCAATCATCTTGCCCAAGGATAATTGAGGACCAGACCTGACTTCTACACACCATCCGATCTTTCTGGTCAGATGAAGCGAGTTTTTCTGTGTTCTGTGGTAGACATTAGTTTTAATTTGGACCTTTCCCCATCCTAGACCTACATAGTTGAAAGGCAAAGTCAAAACCAGAAAGATGACTTGATATTTGACGTTGTGTCTGATGTAAGTCATTGTGTTCTACTAATATGCTAATGCAAGCCAGCCAGTTTTGTTAACTATCAAGAAAGCTCTCAGAAGAATTCTAGGGCAGCATGTGAACTGAAACAGAAGATCTTATTAATAAGCTAATTTTGCATGTAGCATTGGATCTTGGCTGATCAGATGACCCCTCTCTGTTCCTGCTTGCCAGAAATTGAATGTCAAGTTCAATGCCTGTGTAATAGGAGTCAGATATCAATAAAACGAATGACAGTAATGCTGACGGCTACATAGTACAGGCATTTTCCTGGCTAACAGTTCTTGTAACTATCTTGCCAAGATTGCTACTGCAATAACAGACACATATTTCATTCAGCCATAAATGATGAAATAGATTTTTTAAATGAACACGTTATATGTCTGTCAGTAATTGAAAGAGTAACCCTTAAAGTGCTTTCAGCTAGCATGTCATGTTTCTTCTGACCATGGAATTTTCTCTCCTACCATCTTTTTTAAACCAAGTATGCTTCGAATCAGTATCTATGAAACATAGGGGGGGAATCACTTAAGAGGAATACCCCTCCAAAGAAATTGATGCTGCTTTAAATGACTAATTAATAATTTACTTTCTCCAAAATAAACCGGAATCCTTTAATATTTTTTGCTCATCCACACATGCCTTGGTGGACAAGCATCTCTCCTCTGCACGATGATAGAAATTTACTGTCCTTATGCGGAAAGGAGGTATGCATGAAGTGGCACAATGGCATGAGTACCTCTTGTTCTTTTCCCTAAGCTCTACCAAAACCATGTGCCATAATTATAGGGCTTCTATTGCCCAGGCCAACTGGGAACCACGTGTGAGAGTCAGACATGAGAACCTAAGGTAAAGATCCCGATGAAAGCAGAGAGGAGAGGCATCCACACTTGAGAATGACACAAAACCATCAGGAGAACAGCTCCTACACCTTCTCTCCTGACCCCTGGAGTTGCTTCTTGTGTCTACTGCATGCCCACCCCTGGGAAACCAAATTCCTTTCTCCTGCCACTTCTCACTCTGGTTCTTTCTGCACTTAAGGTTACTGGGGTCCCTTTCCTCACAACAAATTAGAAAATACCAAAGCCAAGCACGGTGGCTCATGCCTGTAATCCCAGCACCTTGGGAGGTGGAGACGAGAGGATTGCCTGAGCTCAGGGGTTCGAGTCCAACCTGAGCAACATGGCGAGACCTCGTCTCTACAATACATTTTTTTTTTAATCCTGGGCGTGGTGGTACATGCCTGTGGTTCCAGCTACTTGGAAGGCTGAGGTGGAAGGATTGCCTGAGCCCAGCAGGCCAAGGCTGCAGTGGCCATAAGCGTGCCATTGCACTCCAGCCTGGGTGACGGACTGAGACTTCAACTCAAAAAAAAAACCAAACCCAAACATATTTTTAAATAAGATTAATGATAAAGATACTTATACTACTCGGTATAGAACATTTAGGAATTTGAGAAATCACCTCCAGCTTACCATTCTGTAATATGAACTGTTAACATTTGCTTTATTTTTCCTGGGCCATGGATTTTTTTTTTGGTCATAGTTCAGATTATACTTTAAGTATATTAAGGGTATGCATTTTGTTTCTGCTGTTTGTTTTTAGCTTGATGTTATTCATGAACATTTCTCATGTTTTCATATTGTCTTTATATACACATCAATTGAATGTTTAGTGGTGATAAAAATAACCATGTTTTAATATAGGCACTTTATGAAATGGTAAAAAGAAGTAAACAAAAGATTGTCCCTACTTCCCCTTCTCAGGCTTGATCTATTTATTTCTAGGTCTTCTGGATATATCATTGGGGTTATTCTTTATACAGAATTGATATATTGCTTTCTGTTAACTTGACAGTTTCATTAAATTAATCTATCGTAGATGCAGGCTATTTAATTAGTTGTGTGTTTTTGGTGTGGGATATTTATTATGTTGCTATGGTTGTTATAATAATTAAGATAACAATGGCCATTCATGTTCATAAGACTTTAATGGCATTTCTGATCATCTCGTTAGTATAGAGTCCCTCTTAGAAGTCCTGGTTCACATGATATGAATATTTCAAAGCTTTATACTGCATCACCAAATTATTTTCAAGAAAGGCTTTACCGATTTAAACTCCCCAAAAAGCATATGAGGAAATATATTTTCATGCCTAATATTCAAAATTGTATTTATTTGCAATTGTAATAAGATTAATACTTTTAATATTCCTATTAGTCATTTATATTCAATCACACCTTTAAACATTTCTTTTGATTTTTCCCCAAACTAAAATCAGAAAAAAAAGATCGCATTTGTTTTCTTGTACCTTTTAATTTTATTGTTATAACAAATAATGCTTTAGTACATGTAGAGTTTATTTGGGTGCACTATTTGAATTACAAAGCTATCTTTACTTCTTCTTCTAAAAAACTAAATCAACTTGTCAGAGACATACATTGAATGATTTCTCCTTTCTCTCACTGTATTATGTTCTTTGATATATGAAGTCTATATTAGGGGTTTTTTAAATTATCTCCTTACCACTTATGAAGCTCATATCTCTATCATAGATGATACATAATCTCCCAGACAAAATATCATAGCTGCAGCATTCTACATTTTTTAAAGGAAAATAAAATGGTCATCTAGGTGACATATTAATGATCCTTATGTATTATGAGTGTGTGCTGTTTGAGAAAAACAAAATGTATAGTTAGTTGCTGGTTTGATTCTGTGGTTTGGACAAATCAAGTGGAAAGGAAATAACAAAAATTCAAGAATCAACAGGAACAATGAGTATAGATGCTCTAACAAATGTAATGATGACAGAATCTTGTACCCTTTGGCAAAAAATGAGGACTACAGTTTTCCTACTGATACCCTAGGTCAGTGATGTTGAAGAGATAGAGTGTGTTCTGTCCTGGGCATTCCAGAATGATCTGGGATCTTCTTCACAAGAAGCAAACTCATGCATACTTCCTCAAGCACTCCCATCTCCCCTCCCCCTGTAGCCCTCTACACAAGATCAAGGTTCTTAGTGACACCATCCTGTCTGTGACTCAGACTTATCTTATTTCTTTTCTTATTCACTATGTGGACTCAGACATCTGAGATCTTTATCATCTGAGACTGTCCTTATTTCCAAGAGTGGTAGTTTACACTGAATTACAAGGCTTCTTTCTTCAAATTATCCTTCAAAGTTTTATTTTTCATTTTTCTTTTATAAAAATTGCTTCTGGATGAATTTTGGAAGTGACCAAATTTGAGCTCTCAAAGATGATGGTAATAATAATGTATGCACACATACATGTGACTTAATCGTGCTTTACCTTATGTTCTGCTTGCGTGTGATGAAAGAATTCTGACTCACTGCTTGCATAGCCAGTCAAGATCCACATAACAGCTAGTGAGAGCCTCTTGCCAGGTAGGCTCAGTTCCTTAAGGAAGTCCAACTTAAGGAGACAGACACAAGGATTGTTTCAGAGACGCAAATATTAAACCACCTATATATTGTTACATTTTTAACTTAGAAATCAATATGTTCTTACTAATGAATCAAGGCATTAAAAGTATTTATATTTTTCTCACTTTCAGAGTTTTCCACATGGCTCTTAAATAATTATTTACACATTTTTTTTTAAGTTCAAGTTGATTGGATTCTTATGACCTGAAGTGGCAATGAGCAAAAGATTAGGAAGGAGTTTCAAGAATGCACATTCATCTTGGTGTGTTGTTTGTTTCAGCATGCAGACATTGGATATTGGAATTCTGGACATCTTTGGTTTTGAAGAATTTCAAAAGAATGAATTTGAACAAGTAAGTAGACTTTCCTGTGAAATTTTGTGAACTTTAATGTTTTTTTTCCAACTAAGTTCGTTCTTTTATACTTCAGTAGAGTGTAATTACTTGCACATATGGAGTTAAAATAAGTACTTTGTTTTCATGTTTCAAAATGAATATCCCTAGTTTGCTGATATAGCCATCGTTTTTATGTAGTCTTGTAATCAACTGTCATATTCACACATAGAGAACAGAGTTCTGTGAACAGGGTTCTCGCTATTTTTAAAAGATAATGCAAGATGAACACTTGAATTTGGCTTATATAAATGCTGTTTCTACTAGGTCGGAGAGAAGGAGGACATACATATTTGAAATGAAGGCAAAGATCTTCACAAAACCTTGGCCAAATATCAAAATAAAAATATTCTATTATGCCACATGCAGTTATTTATAGATTTATCTCCATGTGACATTTAGACATAGGACTATTAGAATCTCACAAAAATGTATTAGACAGGCATTGGTTTTTTTAATTTTATTTTTCTCTTATTTTCTTTTTGTTTCCCAAGTTGAAGTATAATGGCATGCTCCCAGCCACTGCAGCCTTGACCAGCTAGTCTCAGGCGATCCTTCTGCCTCAGCCTTCCAAATTGCTGGAATTACAGGCTCATGCCACCATGTCTGGCTAGTTTTTTTTATTTATTGTAGAGATAAGGTTTCTCCAAGTTGTCCAGCCTGGTCTCGAACTCCTGGGCTCAGGCAATCCTCTAACATCCACCTCCCAAAGTGCTGGAAATACAGGCGTGAGCCACTGCACCTGGATAGGCATTTGTTATTTCTAATCCATCTACAATTTAGGGCATATTGAAAAGTACTGAATTATTCAGATACCTTAGTAGTACTGCATTAATAGTTTTATCAAATTAAATATTCCTGAAAATTAAGTGCTAATGAAGACAGTAGAAATACAACTGTCCTTGGCAAACAGAAAAGAAAAATAAACCTGTAAAAAGGTACAGGTGGAAAGATAGAAAACCAAGCTGCATTATATTACAGGAAGAATGAGTTATGAAGAATTTGGAAATAATTTGTAATGATTATATAATTTGTTTAGTTTTGTTTTTTTATGGTAGATAATGTGTTGGTTAATTACACTGGATCAAGATTTAAATAGAATGTGTTTGAGACTCAAGTTTGTGACTTTTACTAGCAAAGATTCCTGGCCAAGATGAAGATTCTGATTCTTGGCTTTCTTGTTTCTTCTTTCTTTTTTCTTTTTTTTGAGTTGGAGTCTCACTCCGTCGCCCAGACTGGAGTGCAGTGGCCTCTCCCGGCCACCGCAGCCTCAACCTGCTGGGCTCCGGCGATCCTTCCGAGTAGCTGGAACTATAGGCGCGTGCTATCACGCCCGGTTGATTTTTGATTTATTGTAGAGATGAGGTCTTGCCAAGTTGCCCAGGCAGGTCTTGAACCCGTGGGCTCAGGCAGTTCACTCACCTCAGCCTCCCAAAGGTTCTTGTTTCTAAAATGAGGATAATATTCGATTTACAGAGTTGCAAGATTAAACATGATTAAATAGTGTAATTTCCTTTCACCCTGTACAAATGACTACCATTACTGTTGCAAGTGGGAATACTTTAAGATCTCTTAAACTTTTGCACTTCACCCAATTTTATTTTTAGAGAAGTTCTGTATCATCTTGTGTTCAAATCTTAATTTTGCTGACTCACCTTATCTAGGATGAGTCAGCATGAACCATGTACTTTACGAAACTTTCTGAAAAGTCTAGTTTGAAGTAAGATCAAGGAGGCCATAGATTTCTTCTTCTTTCATACTTTTCTGTGGATTAATAGAGAAGGAAAGACTTAATGCTTTTATTTTTATTGCTTACTCTAAGAAAAATTGTGATGAACATAAAAAATAAAACAGTTAAGTGTGACCAATAGAATTTACAAAAATATATGCAGGGCCACAGTTTTCCCTAATGAGTTATTTCTCAGCTCAAATGTCTGAATGTTCTCTGGCATCTATATGTATTCCTTTTGTTTTCATCTTAGAAGATAGGCAAGCTTTCATGTCTGTGATGAGATACACTAGTTTATTCATCTCCTGGTAAGGACATGTAGAAACTATAAATGGAATGATGTCCTGTAAAGTTCTCTACTAGAGTTGTTGCTTCACAAGTTTCTGCCCCACTCCCAGACGTCATTGTCAAACGGATTTGTGCTAACAACAAGTATGTTCAAAACATGTATGTTGTTTTCTTATTGCCATTTTCGAAATCCCTATTATTCTTTCTTTCTCCTAAATAGTTTAATGATATCTTTTAGAATAGGTTGACAACGTGAGATTTCTGTATCACAAGAATTTATGATTTTTAAAAATTTATTTAAAGAATGAATCTTTGTTAAATGCCAATAGCTAGCTTTCTGCATTTATGGGTAAAATCTTAAGACCAGTTTTGAGACTTAAGTCATGAAAAAATTGTATTTTAAAAATATATATTTATTAGCAGATGTTCATTTCTATTGTGCACACTAGCAACGAGGCGTCATTTAGGAGGACAAAATTATTTTCTTTATGATGAATGCAAAACTCATTTTAAACTGGATTTATCAAATTCCTAAATTTTCATGTGAACTGTTGTTCTAAAGGTCAGTGGTTTGAGTGATACATTTTAGATATTTGCAACTTAACAGAAGGCTGACTTCCTCATTTTAAAAAATGTCATCGCAAACTTTCAACAAACTGCTTAACAAATCAATGCTGTATGCAGAATCAAACTTGGAAAATTATTAGAGATTTTATAAGCATTTACTTTATTCTGTTTTGTGCTTATTAACCAATCTGTCAGCTATTCACTTGGATGTTAACTCCAGCAGGGTTGAAATTGTGTCTGCATTTTGTGTATAATAAAAGTTTAATGAGTGTGTTTTTAATTGAAATTAAAAGAGTAATAAACTCATAAGAAATTTTTTGTAGCGCATTTTCTAGTGGTTCTTCTTGTGAAGAATAAATGTATGTATTTCTTGGCAATTGTTCTCTCATAAGAAGCTTGACAAATGTTTAGAATAGGGATACACCTGAGGAGATATTAAGAAGCACTCCACAACTCATTTCTCCAACTTCAGTATCCTCTAGTATCCTTAAAAGATTAAATGGATGCTTGTGATACTCTCAAATGAGAATTTTTTTCAGCTCATAGGAAATTTTAATCCCATTCTTTGACTTTGTCTTAGTCAATTCAAGCGGCTTTAGAAAAAATACTTTAGACTAGGCACTTGATAAACAATAGAAATTATTGCTCACTGTTCTGCAGGCTCAGAAGTCCAAGATCAAGGTACCAGCAGATTTAGTGTCTGGTAAGGGCTGCCTGCTTCAAGATGGAGCCTGACTGCTGTGTCATTTACCTGGCAGAAGGGCAAGGTGGTTCTCTGAGGGCTCTTTTATTATGGGCATTAATTCCATTGTGATTTAATCATTTCCCAAAGACCTTCCAGGAATATCACCTTAATAATTAGGCTTCAAAATATGAATCAGGGAGGGACACAGATATTCAGACCATAACATATTTTAAAGAATAATTTCTACTCAAGATTAGCACTTATAATAAATAAAATTTTCAGTTTAAAAACATAGTTGACATACTCAGCACAGAAACAAAATCAGTGCATAAAATCAATAGCATGTATTTTAAAAATAATTTGTTAGAAGATGTGATGGAAAAGAAGACAGCATTTATGTTGTTACAGACAAGCGGGCAACCTAAGCTAGGAGAAGGCCAAAATGTTTCTGAAAGGCAAAGTCAACTTTAATGTGAAGGCATACTGCATCCTCAGACAGAAAGAGCTAAGTATTATACAGATGACAATCCTTCCTAAGCTAATGTATAACTAGATGCAATGTCACTCCAAATAAATGAAGCAATGAATGGTAGAATTAGCATCAGTCAATTTTAGAGCTCCTAATAAGTAACGAATCTAGGCAACGAGTATAAATAACTGCTAACATTTTAAAAAGAGGGACAACATGCACAAAACACCTATCAAGTATTGCTACAGGGAGGAAGGGAAGAAAAAAAGAGAGAGGAACAGAGGGAAGAGGGAGGGAGGGAGAAAAAATAAATAATGAAGTCTTTAGTTAATAGGAACCAAGGACAGAGGAACATGATAAAATATACCATGAGGATGCACGCTGCAAAATTCATCATTTGGAAAACTGCATTAGACAGTCAACCTGATTTCTTCAGCAGATAAAATACAGGGGAAAATGTGAAAAGACAGGACCTACAGATTCAAAGTGATCTAAAGACATACACATCAGGTGAATGTGCGGACAATGTGGAACCCTAAGTTGTTATATTAAGAATAAACAATTATGAGATTAACAAGCAATTAAGATAATGTGGTATCTGGACAATGGAGGACATTTTAAAATAATATTGTTGGTTATATTATGTGTGATAAAGGTCCTGTGGAGGTGTTTTTCTAAGATTTTAATTCTGCTAAAAACTTCTAAGATAATTCTACTAAAATATTTGCTGACTTAATGACACAATGTCTGAAAATTACTTGAAGTCAGCTTATTTTTGAGGGCATTAAGAAAATGGAGAAAGCAGAATTGTCCATAAGTTGGTAATTACTGTTAATTATTGAAGTTAATTGATGATAGAGGAGGTTTATTACATGATTCCCTTCACTGTGGAATATGTTTGAAATTATCTATAAAAATGTCATTTTAATTTAAATAGGTGAGAAAATATAGAGATTATATAAATATTATTTTAATATGATAAACTTTTTCTTCCCAAACGTGTTATTACAAAGCTGTGTGTACTACTGATGTATCAATAGAGGAAAGTAGTGGAAACAAATGATATATCATGCAACAATTTCTCTAAATTCCCCCACTAAACACATATGTGCAAACGCATATAATGAATTATTGAACTTGGATTCTGGTAAAATTACATGTCAATAATTGCTGGAAGAATTTAGGGAACTTGGTGACAGAACACATTTGCTCAAAATAAAAGCTGCTGCCAAAGATAAAACTATGATATATATTCTATCCTCATGCTAGGCTTTATCTAAACATACTTCAGAAGAGTTGTCAAGGACTCAAGTCATTTCCGTGGTTATAGACTCTTCTAAAAAGGGAGATTTACTGGAAAGTTCAAGTGACCAGTAACTCAGTGAGATTTGGCCTATGTGTTCAAAGAGTTTGGAAAAATCTAGATTCCTTCACTTCTAACGTTTTATGAAATGCTATATAATTTGGTCATCTTAGCCTCAAAAAAACACTCTACAGCCTCAAAAAAACACTCTAAAGTGTGAAATCAGTATCTTAGATATGGTAGAAGGACAAATCAAATGATAAACTAACTGTTATTAATTGAACTCTCAACCATACACTCTTCACATGGGTTATCCCATTATACAGATGGGAAATTTGAGACTGTTATAGTCTGTGCTCTGTACTTATGCACTAGCAGAACCTAGAAAGATCCATTTTTCTGACTCTTCTGCATCAGAGTAATCGATGGTTCATTCAGTCGACACTTAACGTATTTACCCCAAGTCCCAGTCCCTGCACTACGCACTAAACCTTTCACAGACATTACGATATGACAGGTAGGGTGTTGTTAGAAGAACTGACTCATTTAATTAGATTTTCTCTAGCCAGATAATGTATTCCTACTTCTGCACCCATTCCTTTATTTTTCAATCCTTTGGATTTTTTAGTGTTCCATCTTTCAGGGCTGTGTAATGAATTACCTGAAACCTCAGTGGCACAAATAGATATTTATTACACTCACTAATACTCTATGTCAGGAGTTTGAACAGGGCACGGGGGCAGGTTGTCTCTGGTTCATAATTTCTGATGTCTTAGCTGGATGCTTTGAATGCTAGAGGCAAAAATCATCTGAAGGCTCCTTCCATCACAAATCTACAGGGTGACACCGGCTATTGGCTAGGGGGCCTCAGTTTCTCTTTGCACAGGTCTGTCCATGTGAGTCTCCTCATGTGGCTTTTATGCACAGGCTAGCTTGGACTTTCTCACAGTGTGTTGGATGATTTCCCCAGAGTGGCTTCCCCCAAATAGAAAGCTATATGGAAACAGAATCTCTTCCTTTTTGGGGGGGAATATAGCCTAACTTGGAAGTCACATAGTATTACTTCTTCCATAGGTTAGAGTAATCACAAGCATGCTCAGGTTCAAGGGGGAGGGTAAGTAGAGTCTTACCCAGGACTGATTTGAACTGGAAAATAATCAGGAAAGTTTAATTGAGAAAAAGTTGCTATTTTAACCCTAAGTATGGAAAAGAATCCATGTAATTTTAATCACGGTGTATCTTCCGATAACTATTAGATATCAGTAGTGATCTATCAATCAATTGATATACCAATATGATTAAACATTGCCATTGTCATTTTAAGTTGTTTCATACACAGATTCTGTTTCCATATTTCAAAGTCATATATGCGTAAAATGTCCACCTCTATCTTAAAACATTTTCTGCTCCACGTATCACCTTTTCACAATGACATTGAACTTGCCAAGATCATCTCAGAAACTCACTGAGCTGTTAATAACACATATTAAGAAAAATTTCAGTGAGGAAATGCATTTCTTTTCACTACATATCAGAACTCTAGCATAATGCTACTTGGGTTTCTACAGGAAAATGAACAGAAATATTAAATAATGAGATGCTATTTTAATATACCTCTTACAGTAATATAGGATTCTGTGTTTGTGAAAAGTATAATTATGGATCTTTTTTTAAATAACAGTTTGAGAAAACTTTTTCTGGACAAATAAAAAAGAGGGAGGGACAATGTAATTAATATTTTTGAGCATATAAACTGTACACTTAATGACTCTTAAAGTTCCTATAAGCAAAATAACATTATTGTTTTAGAGCTAAAGAAAGCAAAACTCAGATAATCTAAGTAACTCATAGAAGTTACAAATATTTCAGGACAAACAGTCCTGAAACTAGGTTTAATGACTCGCATATTCCCAGTTCCAAAGGTTCTTTGAAAGCTAGACTTAAATTTTTATTATTAAACTTTATTATTAAATTTCTAAATGTTAACTGCTGCCCTTTGTGAGTATATCTGTTTGTATTTCTCTTAGGAATCAATGTTATTTATTCTATTAAGTGTAGAAACAATAAAATCTTAATAAACTTATTGCCAGATGGGCTCAGTGGCACATGCATGTAATCCCAGCACTTTGGTAAGCTAAGACAGGAAGATTGCTTGAACCCAAGAATTTGAGACCAGTCTGAGCAATATATTAAGACCTTGTCTCTGCAAGAAAAAAAATGAAATAAAATAACCAAGCATGGTGGTGCACGTCTGTGTTCCAATTTGAGCCCAGGGTTTTGAGGCTGCGGTGAGCTATGATCATGCCACTGCACTGCAACCTGGGCAACAGAGTGAGCCCCTGACTAAAAAAATAATAATAAATGCCATTAATTATTTTTTCCATAGTGGAGTTTTTCACCAAATTCCTTTAATGTAAATAAATAGGTTAGATATGATCATACAGGTATATCTTCTTCATTGTAGAGTATCAGGATAATTAAAAGAAAATGTTACACAGCATAAAAGGAAGAATTGATCCTTTGAAAACACCTATCAGACCACTTTAGAGAAGAGTTAATTGAGTTCTTTCAATGACCAGAAAGAGGTTCAGATTTATCACAATGGCTGTCCAGATATAAAGCCCCAGAACCCATATGTGTTAACTAGGAAAATATTTTCACATAGTGTTTTGCTAGTAATTGATAATGGCTACAATTTCTTGAGCTCCTACTACTAGTCAGATTAAATTATTACGTGATCTCTAACTCTCACTGCAAGCCTTTCAGAAAATTAAGAGATATTCCCAGCGGTCTTACCAGGACAAGTGGGAATTCAGACCCAGATCCAGGTGCCTCCAAATCTCAGTCTTTTCTGTGCCATCCTGTCAGCTTGTCATTCAGTCTCTAAGTTTTGCATTTAATTCTGGATAATTACAATTATTTGAAAAAAACTAATTTTAGTAGAAATTATATACGATCATTGTCTTTGGACTACATGAATACATTTATAGGAAAAGAGAAGACATATGGAATAATCTAAAGGTTCATTTCCAAATGAAAAAAGAAAGAAAACCTTTTTTAAAAACCATGAACAATTTGACATAGTGACTGAAGCTTTAAAGTAAAAGCATTTTGACGAGAGACTATTTCCAACTCTTGGACACGGCTTCTATTTAAACTGAGGGGTGCATCTTATATCTAAGGTATCGTACAGAATATCTAACAATATTTTTTCTTTTAATTTGTACTTTTTGCCCCTGATGTGTCATATTATTGTATAAATTTTTTTCTAATTGGTTTGTTGTTAGCAGACTCCCTTTGAAGACCAATCCTTCAAACTTCAAAGTAATAATATACACATTAGAAGAGAATAAAGTCGTGAATTGAACCCATCAATATACTGGGTTTGTTTGATAAATCTGCATTGCTCTGAGTAACAGAATAACAGAAATGTTGTAAAGAGAGTAAATGTTTTTTATTGCTGTAAAAAATATGTCTTAACTCGTGAAGTAACTGGCATTTGTTTTGCTTCAAATCTGTTACATATATTTTAATTTTAAAATACCAAAGGGAAACTGGAGAAGGAAAGGATGTTTGCTTTTTAAAGAAATAGTAATTTACCAACGGCCTCTATAGTAAGAGAGTCGGAGGAGACAAAATAAACAATAGAATTTTAAAACATATAAGCAAGAGAGATGCTCTCCCCTCACCAAACCCCTTTACCTGCCATTTTATAAACAATATATCAAAATCAGGGGGGATTCATTTTTTCAGAGAAAGTTCCTAGGACAGTCAGATGGGCCCTGGAGTATTCTTCAAAAAAGTTAAGTTGAGGTTCACAGTCCACTGGACTCATTAAAGCCCTGAGAAGTCCTGCGGAGAAGCCATTAACTAAACTCAGAGTTTCCCCAGAGGCTTCTGCTTATTTCGTGTTTTTAGATAATCGCTATTAAAGTCTCATACAATTACTATTCTGCTGAGTATATTTGAGAAATGTTGAATATCTGAAGTCTGGCATTAGTCCTCCTTGCGCACACACATTAAGATATGATATATTACACACATATATATTAACTGATGAGCAAATTGGTTAATGGATTATACATTCTCTATTCGACCATCTATCTCAGTGTGTCTCACCATGTCTCCATATTAGAATCACCTCGAAAGCTTTTAACATGCATCAATGCCTGGGCCCCACTCCAATTTAATTGGTTTGGGGTCAGGCCCAGACATCGGCCTTTCTTAAAAAGCTCCCCGGTTAATTCCAGCGCGCAGCTAGGATTGCGAATCACCGCCTAAGGCCTGGGGCTCAGCTTTAATTAATCTCCTGCTTTAATTCTGTGATGTATATGCCATGCTCTATTATATTTTTGTTTCGAATATATTTCATTGAGTGGTGAAAATAAAGGGCGAACAGTTGGTGGAAATTTACTGAAGACATTGTTTGTCGTTAATACAAATGACAGACCGTCTGGACCAGCAATAAGGTTCTTCAAGGGCTGCATAATTTTTGTTATTAAGCCAGTTAGCAGCGGCACTTAACGTACAGAGCGTGTATTTTAATTAGAGAAGGGTACATACTAACTAAGTGGGTACTTAATAGTTATCCATTACCATTTTTTATTTTATTTTATTTGAGTTGGCATCTCACTCCATCATCCAGACTGGAGTGCAGTGGCATGCTCACAGCCACCACAGCCTTGTCTTGCTGATCTTAGGCAATCTTTCCACCCCAGCCTTCCTAGGAGCTAGAACTACAGGCGCATGCCACCACGCCTGGCTTATTTTATTTTATTTTTTTATTTATCGTAGAGACAAGGTCTCACCAAGTTGCCCAGGCTGGTCTTGAACCCCTGCGCTCAGGCAGTCCCCTCGCCTCGGCCTCCCAAAGTGCTGGGGTTACAGGCTTGAGTCACCGCACCCAGCCTACCATTTATTAATACTCATCTTCCACCAACATTCAAGTCTATGCTGAGTAATACCTGGAAAGGTACTGCAACCCAAAAATAATTCTGATGAGCACAGTTGAAAAGCAAAAGCAATGATTGTTTTGCATTGAAGTTCATGATCTCAATTTTTTAATACAGATTTATGCATCTAGACACATAAACTTGTTTGCTTGTAAACATCTTCACTGTGTCTTTCTCTGTGTCTCACACATCTGCCTGTGCACATTCTCACACACACAGAGTTCCGTGAAAATAAATCAAGAATGATGTTCTGGTCGCGGTTTCAGCCACCATTGAGTTGGTGAGGTACATCTTTTAAAAATTTCAGCTAGGTGTCTAACATTAGATAACATGTTTGTTTTATTAATCTTAGCTGCACTCATTAGCAATTTGGAAATTCATGTTATAGTACTTCTATGTTTAACTTTGGTTCAAACAATGAGTGCTTTAAACAATTCAGAATAGGAGAAGGCAAACTTTTGATAAAATATCTTCATGTACACTGTAACATCAGAATGATTTTGATGAACATTCTTTGAACTGCACTTGTTCCCAGTGATTCACTGTACCACTCTCTCTTGTTAGAAATAAAAATATAGGTTTTAGCTCTGGAGAGCGCCACTGTAATAAAAGTCACAAGTTGGAAATCAGTCCACAGGCTATTCAGTTTCACACATCAAGCTGGATTTTTCCCTATGGGATTTTAATAAATTACTTGAAGACTTTTCTCTCCCTCCAGAATACAAAGAACACAATATACAACAAAAGACTCAGGTCTATTGTAAAGAGCACCCTGTGTTACAAACAGAACTCCCCGTCTGCATTTTGGCTAAAATTGCTAAAAGTCCAGTGGAGAAGTTGTGTTTTATTAGTCACTTTGACCAGGAGAGTCATAAATTTGGGTGCTTTATCCAAAAGCACAGGCCAAATCCCTTTCTGTAGCCACAGTTCAGTAGTTTCCTTTAGACCTTTTTTGGGAAAAAAGAAAACAGAGACCTGACATCTTCCAGCCCTTTAATATGGCTTCATCTACATCCACACTGGTTTCACTGCTTTGATTAAACCAGTGGATTGATTAAGTGAAGCCAATGTTCAGTTCAATAAAATGTTAGTAAAAAAATAAAGTACATTTATTGTCTATTATGAAAAGGCTCAGGTCTGTCAAAACACGACAGAGATGGTCTGTCATAAAACAGTCAAGACCAAGAGGATTTAGTCAGATTATAATCGAAAGTAATTTTTGTACAGGCAAAGTTGCAGCCTACTCTGAATGCAAAATGATAAGGGAATTATATTAAATATGTTGAAGAAATCCATTTCCATCCAACTATTTTCAATTAGAGAATCTCAAAGTAAGGGGAAGAAAAATGTCATATAACTTGGACATTTTTTGAACAATAGAAAATCAGTCATTGATTTTTTTAAAATTTGGAATTGCTTCATCAGACTTCTATTTATTGTTTTACAACGTAATAAACATTACCTTACTTTTCACGGGTTCAACATTTTCTTGTTCCTAAAACAGATTGCATTTAAGCACACTATCTATTAACACTTTTAGGTGAAGTTGAGACACAGGATCTATTTGTGCTTTCCTAAATTATTCTATATATTTTTAATAGCAAAATGTTTGAGAAGGTACAATGATATGCATTATATAATCGAAGAGAATGTTTTCCGATGGCTCCATTCCATGCCAGACGTCATTTGTTTTCTGTACATTTTTGGTGAATATTTTACTCTCGATTTTAATAATCTCACAGCATTTATGACATCCTAGTAATAAAATTACCTCAGTATCGAAGAAATTTAGCAAATTACTTCTTTAAAGGAACATAGTCAAATATTATTTTTGAAGCAAAGTGAAATAATTTTAAATTTTTCAAGTTTTCTGTAACAATTTTCGCAAATTTTGATTTTTTATTTATGATTAAGATCAAGTGATAAGTAAATGTGTTACTTTAGCAGTAGGGATACTATTGTGGACAGATGCTACACAGTTGTATAGAAAATGGTTTGTCTTTCCAAAACCGTTCCTGGAGATTTATACCATGCAGGAAAAGATAAACATAGAAACTAATCGTGAAGATCTGGGTTTACTGGCTTCACTTAGTTTTGATGGAATAATTCAAGAGGATAAATGTGCTAGACAGTATCATTTACAAAAAAGAAATATTTTTCATATGATATTTAGATTCTGAATGTCATTTCTCCCTTTGCCAGTTATCATGTTCAGGATTGATGATCTGTGTCCATATTCAAATCGTATTTGTCTTCACAGCAGGGCCTTTAAAGTGAAATGTTTTCTATGGTATGTTCTCATTTGAAGTGACTATTTTTAATTAAGAAAAATGATCACCAGAAGTGTGAGTTTATCTAAGAAACACTTAACTTTAAATGTAAAGAACTTCCAGCTTTGCATCTATCTCACAGAATCTAGTTGTCAGAGAGCAGACGGGAAAAGTTCTAGTTACTTACTGGGCAAATGAGATACAAGAAAGAAAATCACTGAGTTTACAGAAACCATCTTTTTTAAAAAAAATTTTATTGTAAAGATGTGTGATACAATTCAGGGTTAGGTATACAAACATTGATCATGCAGGTACCCCTGTTAATGAGGTATGCCCCTCCAAAAACCATCTTTTACTGTGAGACCAGAGATGCAAGAAAAACAATTAGAAAAATCAGTCACCACAGAGCATCATTTTTTGACCTAGAGCTAAGAATTATTTTTTGTTATTGTTTGGGTATCAGTGTGTGATATTTAGATCTTATTTTATATAGTTCTTTTTTAAATATTTGGCATATTTCTACTGTACTATTCGTCTTCACTTATCACATTGATAGTAAAAAAGAGATAAGGAGAGAGAGAGAGAGAGAGATCACGTATAGCCATTGTTAAAATAATGTAGCTACGTCAGGTCATAAAAACCTCTTCAGTTTCAGCTCTTCAAACTCTGCTTCAGTCAAGGTATCTTCAGGCTTACAAATTTCTCATACTCCAATCACTGGATTTTTAAGGATGGTTGAGTTGTCTATAACCACTCACAAAATTCTGGGCCTGGCAAGAAGCAAATGATAGAACTTTATATGCAATCAATCCAGTCTCATGCCAGACTCTCTTCTGTGTTCAGATAAATGTTCTACGCTCTCACCTATGTGCATCTCCACTAAAAAATATTTCCCTTTGAGACTTCTCCATGTCTCTAGAATCTCATTATTTTCTATCCTCCCAAATCACTGGATCCGTGAGAAAATGCCCCTCTTCCTCTATGTGTGTGTATTCTCAATTCTTTAATAGCCAAGTCTTATAGGTAAGTGCAGACCCCCATACAGAGAATGAAAGGCTTTCTGATGTCGGTCACTTAAAAACATTGCTTGTCTCTCTCACTGGAAGTTGAGACATAAGAGATGTCCCCTCTCCCACAGGATAGAGGGAAGACGTGAATTCCGATCACAGGACAGGAATATCTAGAAGCACTTCTAGTTCCCTGGTGTTGTGATGATGTCAGACTTGGAGAAGATTTGCGGTACTTGGAAAACAGGAATACAAGGAGATCTTTCTTTTCTGTGCTGACTATGACAGTCATATTTGGCCGTGTTCTTTACAAAAGCTTTGGCATTTTCTTTATATGTATCCAGAATACACATTAGATATACTTTTAGATAGTATTTTATTTGCTGCTAAGATCTCATTTCCTCTAAAACATTGTATCAGTTGTTTCCTTCTATATAAAGAGTTTGTCTTTAGTTATTTTTAGTGAGTTACTGAGCACTAAATATATCTAAATATTTTTGGATTTTACCTGGCAGTATAGGGAACATGAGGGTCTGGGAGATTAAAGAGCTCTCAAAGGAGGTGGGTGTACGAAGTGTGACAATTGAGTACACGAACTCATCCTAGAAAAAGTGTTCCATACCTCACTGCTGAATATCACTATGGTCATCTTCGAAGTCCTCCCCTTAGGAAGATTTGCACCAACCTGAATGTCATCAAAAGTATCCCTTTCAATATTTCCTTTTTCTTTGGGTAAACAAAAAGTCATTGGGAGCCAGATCAAGTGAGCAGGGAGGGTTATTCAATACAGTCAACTGTTTACTAGCTGAAAACTCTCTCACAGACAGTGCTATGTGAGCTGGTGCATTGTCATGATGCAAGAGCTCCTTCAGGATCATTTTGCACACACCTTTCTCATGACAAGATTTTCAGTTAAGAGTTTCCTGTTTCTCTATCAATGTTTATTTGGTCTGCTATGCTTCTCAGAGTCAGCTGATAATTTTGATGCACAATTTGACAAATTTTTGCAATGTGTATTTGTCACTTCTGCTCACTCTTGGCCATCCTGACCTCTCTTCATCAGTGATGTTTTCTGTCCCCTCAGAAAAATTTTTAATCCATTTGTACACTGCCATTTTCCTCATGACATTGTCTCCATAAACTTGGACTAACGTGTCCCTGATTTCACTTCCACTCTTGCCAAGTTTAACAAGAAATTTAATGTTTGTTCATTGCTCTAATTTAAGCTCCCACATTCTTGTCATGGCGCACAAAAACATGCAACAACAGTAATGAACATTACTCAGAAAGACACTTCCACACATCAACGGGAACACAGTTGTGAGACACTGATATACCAAGGTTATGAAACCTTACCGAGTTGTTTGTACATTGATGCCAACGAAAGCACATGGAGGCCGATCGTGAACTTAACTGTCAGACCTTGTAGTCAGAGAGGTTACGAGGTTCATGGACTGAGACCCCAACACTCCCATATGAGCAGGCCAGGAGTGGACGAAGAGTCAGGAAAGGAGATAGGGAAGGAACGGCCAGTGAGGTGGGAGACCAAGAGAGTGTGGTGTCCTGGAAGACAGGCCAGAAGATGTTCCGAGGACACATCAAATATTGGTGGTGGCAAGGTGGCGGAGATGGGGAGACCTCAAGAAAAACGAACACTGAAAGCTGAATGCAGAATTTAGAAATGCACCCATCTCCGGTGACTTCCATCAAAGCTATTTTGGTAGCTCCATGTAGCCAAAAGTTCTATTAGAATGGTTTCAAGAGAGAATGGGAGGAAAATTTTAAAATAAAAGGTAAAAACGAGTCATTTGTGGTTATTTGAAATGAAAGGAATCAGAATAATGGTAGTTTAAAGGGGAAGTGGTATTTCATTTTTATTAGATTTGAGTTGTTGCTTTATTTTCAAGATGCTTTAAGATAAAGTCTGTTTTAAGGTGAAGAAATTAAGTCAAGATTAAGAAATAACACACTTGTTTCCTGATGGGAATGTCTTGTGGGTAGAGAAAAACCAACAGGTGGAGAAATGCAGAAAATTTTCTGACAAAGAAAATAGCTTCTAAAATAAAATGCTTTCACTGTTTATTATGATATCTGAAAGAAACCCCCCGTTCACTATCGCCCCTCACTAACGGACAATCAGAAACAGAAATGAGGTCTGCAAGGAATGTTTCTCTTTGCTCTGGAATGAAGCTTTGTCTTCATTTCTGGAGGATAGCCCAAATACATCTTTCTTTTGGAAATGTTTTTTGAATGCTCAAATATATTTGAGACACGACATTTGTAAACTAATGCCGTAATCATACTTTTTGTTGCTTTTAATAGACTATAAATTGAACAATCAGACAGTACGGAATCCGACATCTTTGATTTGTGGCAGTGCTTTCCTGGACTTTAAGTGAAACTCTGACTTCTCCGGCGACACCGTAGTGTCTTCATAGACAATGTCTTGTTAGACTTATTGGTTTGAGCTTTCCTGAGTTAATATTTCACCAATCTGGAACTGTACCCTTGAACCTTGTGAACTGTTGTCTCTTCCTCCCACCGTAGATCTGTGTCAACATGACCAACGAGAAGATGCACCATTATATCAATGAAGTGCTTTTCCTACACGAGCAAGCAGAATGTGTACAAGAGGGAGTTGCCATGGAAACAGCACATTCTCCTGGTAACCAGCCTGGAGTTTTGGATTTTTTTTTTCAGGTATTCATATAATATAATTAGATACTTAACAGGATGCATGCATTGAAATATACCGGAGACAAAGAATTTTCTTTCAGGAGGCCTTGTGTTGGAGAGAGCTTTGTATATGAGATTCTGCAACATTTTTATAATCTTTCAAGCCCTGTTGAGGAGCACAGGTTATCTTTTCTTTTTCCTCAAAGAGCACCTGAAAGATCACCAATGTATTGCAAGGATGAGAAATATCAAATCATTTGGTACAAAAATATTCAGCATTGTTTATTCAACATCATTAAAACTCTCTTTTTGGCAGTTATGAGTGCTCAATGTAAAAAAAAAACCCGATTTTTTAATAAAAATGATACTCAAGATTAATGATCTCATAAAATAAATTCAGCAGAATCTTTTTGTTATTTATCTGCAAAGTTTCTAAGATTTAAATTTGGAAACTTTGGCGGGAAAATCCTAGGCACACATACTTAATATTGGGTTAAATTAAGAGTTTGAGGGTATTGGCAGGTGTTTATATTTATCTTTATTGTTTCCACTTTCCAATAAAAAGAAATTTGACTCCATATCTCTATTATATAAACAAAAGTCTATCATAAAAACAGCAATTTTCTATTTACTAGTATAGGATTACATTGTATGAATTAACCGACAATACCTCTAAAACACATGGACAATATTTAAAACAACCATCATTTAGCTATTTGGAGAGCACAATACTTCATTTTTTATGCTCTATTTCTATAAAGGTAGATTTATAAATTACTCTATTTTATCCATTTTTCAAATATTGTAACATTTTCTCGTTCTTGTTACCAGCTTGTCAACTTTCTTTTTTATTTGTTTTTTGTTGTTGTTTGGTTTTTCGGTTCTTTGTTTTGAGTCAGAATCTCACTCTGTCACCCAGGCTGGAGTGCAATGGCACGCTCACTGCCACCCAGCATCGACCAGCTGGGTTCAGGCGATTCTTCCACCTCAGCCTTCCAAGTAGTCGGAACTACAGGCTTGCGCTACCACGCCCGGCTGATTTTTGTTGTTGCTATTTTTATTATAGAGATGAGGTCTCGCCAAGTTTCCCAGGCTGGTCTCAAACCCCTGGGCTCAGGCAATCCTCTCACCTTGGTCTCCTAAAGTGCTGGGATTACAGGTTGAGGCACCACATCCAACCAACATTTTTTTTTAATTACAGCAGAGGCCCTCTTCCTCCAGAAAGCCCTCACCATGACACACATGGTGTATATTTTAAGGTTTAAATGTGTCTTGAAACTGACAAGACTGTATACTTAATTGTCCCTGGAAAACCCCAGACAACTGGCACCTTCACTCTAGCTCACCATGCCGTCCTTGCCTGTGGTCATGGACCTTTGCATGGGCCAGATTTACATTTTAATGATTATATCTTTGCCTTATGACCCTGAGGAGAAGGGTTGAACCAGGTTTTTACCAAATCCTCCAAGTATCTAGTGCATTTTGTTGCACTCTGTTTTATTTGATGCTTTGGGTTATTAAGGTAAAACTGCATATTATAAACTTTCACACACAATAGACCAATTACATCTGTCCCAAACCTTTGCTATGAAAGAAATTGAAAGCCATTAATCATTTTCTTATGACTTATTTCCCCATCTTCTGTTTTCTTCAAATACTTCAGCAAGTTTTTGAAGTCTAGGAGGCTAATTACCACCCATCTTTCATGCCTTTCTTGCAAACATCCAGAAAACATAACTTTTTAAAAAAATTGGAAGACTGTGTAAATTATAATGCTTAAAATAGTCAGCCACCTCATCTTTGGAGAATACCCTCTTGCTTTTTGGAGCAGAGTTGATTTACCACATGTTCTCACCCATAACAGACCCTGAACATTTACCATAATACCATAAGAAAGGGATTGGCAGTATCGGGATAATGCTGGGGTTGAGGGTGGGGGCACATAACATCAATAAGGGTACCTGATCTCAAACTAGGAAAAGTGGGGACCAAAGGGAGTCCCAAACTTCACCTGTACGACGTCTATTTGTATACCTAGTCCTGAATTGTAACCCACCTCTTTAAAATAAAATATATATTTTTAAAATCCGTATGAAATTATAACCAAATGAGTGAGAACCTTGGAGATATCCTTCACTGAGTATAGAATAAGGAAAAAAATCCTTCTATAAATGCAATAAAGGTATGATCAGGGCGGGAGTAGAATTAGGAAAATTCACTATATTGAAAGACAATCACATGTCATAAAAATTAAGAATAAAACAACAAAATGGCCATTTATAAAAGAAAATATCTCTTTCTTTTTGCTAATTTGGGGTCTTATTTTTGAAGTACTGAAACACTCATTAAAGGCTTTTCCAACAAATGGACATTTTCACCTCCAAAGAATTTCTGTCACTGTCCCTGAAATACAAACACCCTTTCAGAAATTCTTGAAATAGCTCACGTGTCCTTCCATTGCATGTTTGTATGTGCTTGTGTAAGTTTGTGTTTAAATAAGTAACAACCAACATATAGAGAGAATTATTGTGACCTGATGCTTACATCGATTGATGAGGGAATGATTTGTAATATTCTAGTATCAACATTTTACTTGCTCTTTGGAAAATAACTATACATTAAAACAGATAATTATTTGATTTTTAAAACCTCACAGTCCTTGGCAAGCTCCTGACATAGACTGTTTCTCTCTGCTGCTTCTTTCTACCCGTTTCTTCACCAATGGGCTCTTTATATAGCCTCTCCATGGGCTCCCAGGCCAATCTGAGAATCTTGGAATGTATTATATGGAACTACCTGCTGAGTTAGTACTCTCAGTAATGGGCTTTCTTTTCCAAATTTCATTATCAAAAAAACTTCTTTAGGCTGGGCCTAGTGGCTCATGCCTATAATACCAACCCTCTGGGAGTCCGAGGTGAGAGGTCTGCTTGAGGACAGAAGCACAAGATCAGTTCTGGGCAACATAGAGAAACTTTACCTGTAGTCCCAGCTACTTGAGAGGCTGAGTCAAGCGGATCACTTGAGCCCAGGAGTCTGAGGCTGCAGTGAGCTATGTCAAAGTGAGATCTTGTCTCTAAAAACAAACAAAAAACAAGGAGGGAGGGAGGGAGGGAAGGAGAGAAGAAAGAA